>NC_069499.1:427090917-427390917 GCF_027579735.1 Bombina bombina | reverse complement strand
ACCTATAATACATTTATTAACCCCTATCCTGCCCCCCACTACGACGACGCCACTGTAATAAATTTATTAACCCCTAAACCTAAGTCTAACACTAACCCTAACGCCCCCCTAACTTAAATATTAATTAAATAAATCTAAATAATATTTATATTATGAACTAAATTAATCCTATTTAAAACTAAATACTTACCTTTAAAATAAACCCTAATATAGCTACAATATAAATAATAATTATATTGTAACTATCTTAGGATTTATTTTTATTTTACAGGCAACTTTCAATTTATTTTAACTAGGTACAATAGCTATTAAATAGTTATTAACTATTTAATAGCTTACCTAGCTAAAATAAAGAGAAATTTACCTGTAAAATAAATCCTAACCTAAGTTACAATTACACCTAACACTACACTATACTTTAATAAATTAATCCTATTTAAAACTAAATACTTACCTGTAAAATAAACCCTAATATAGCTACAATATAAATAATAATTATATTGTAGCTATCTTAGGATTTATATTTATTTTACAGGTAACTTTGTATTTATTTTAGCTAGTTAGAATAGTTATTAAATAGTTATTAACTATTTAATAACTACCTAGCTAAAAGAAATACAAAATTACCTGTAAAATAAATCCTAACCTAAGTTACAATTAAACCTAATACTACACTATCATTAAATTAATTAAATAAACTACCTACAAATAACTACAATTAAATACAATTACATAAACTAACTAAAGTACAAAAAATAAAAAAAGCTAAGTTACAGAAAATAAAAAAATAAGTTACAAACATTTTACAAATATTACAACAATTTTAAGCTACTTACACCTAATCTAAGCCCCCTAATAAAATAACAAACCCCCCAAAATAAAAAAATGTCCTACCCTATTCTAAATTAAATAAAGTTCAACGCTCTTTTACCTTACCAGCCCTTAAAAGGGCCATTTGTGGGGGCATGCCCCCAAAAGTTCAGCTCTTTTGCCTGTAAATGAAAAATACAAACCCCCCCAACATTAAAACCCACCACCCACATACCCCTAATCTAACCCAAACCCCCCTTACAAAAACCTAACACTAATCCCCTGAAGATCATCCTTCCTTGAGTCGTCTTCACTCAGCCGAGCAGCGATGGAACCCAAGTGGACATCCGGACCGGCAGAAGTGATCATCCAAGGGGCGCTGAAGAAATCTTCCATCCGATGAAGTCATCATCCAGGCGGCGCTGAAGAAGTCTTCGATCCGGGCGATGTCATCTTCCAAGCCGGGTCTTGAATCTTCCTTCCGCCGCCGCGGAACATCCTTCTTCACCGACGGACTACGATGAATGAAGGCTCCTTTAAGGGACGTCATCCAAGATGGCGTCCCCTCAATTCCGATTGGCTGATAGGATTCTATCAGCCAATCGGAATTAAGGTAGGAAAAATCTGATTGGCTGATGGAATCAGCCAATCAGATTCAAGTTCAATCCGATTGGCTGATCCAATCAGCCAATCAGATTGAGCTCGCATTCTATTGGCTGATCGGAACAGCCAATAGAATGCAAGCTCAATCTGATTGGCTGATTGGCTTTATTTTACAGGTAAATTTCTCTTTATTTTAGCTAGGTAAGCTATTAAATAGTTAATAACTATTTAATAGATATTGTACCTAGTTAAAATAAATTGAAAGTTGCCTGTAAAATAAAAATAAATCCTAAAATAGCTACAATATAATTATTATTTATATTGTAGCTATATTAGGGTTTATTTTACAGGTAAGCATTTAGTTTTAAATAGGATTAATTTAGTTAATAATATAAATATTATTTAGATTTATTTAATTAATATTTAAGTTATGGGGGCGTTAGGGTTAGTGTTAGACTTAGGTTTAGGGGTTAATAACGTTATTATAGAGGGTGGCGGTATAGGGGGGCAGGATAGGGGTTAATAGGTATAATGTAGGTGGCGGTGGGCTCTGGGAGCGGCGGTTTAGGGGGTAATAACTTTATTTACTTGCGGCGGTGTAGGGGGGACAGATTAGGGGTGTTTAGACTCGGGGTACATGTTAGGGTGTTAGGTGCAGACATCTCCCATAGGAATCAATGGGATGTCTGTCAGCAGCGAACTTGTACTTTCGCTATGGTCAGACTCCCATTGATTCCTATGGGATCCGCCGCCTCCAGGCTGGAGCTTTGAAAACCAGGTACGCTGGGCCGTAAAAGTGCCGAGCGTACCTGCTAGTTTTTTGATAACTAGCAAAAGTAGTGAGATTGTGCCGCACTTGTGTGCGGAACATCTGGAGTGACGTAAGAATCGATCTGTGTCGGACTGAGTCCGGCGGATCGAAGCTTACGTCACAAAATTCTACTTTTGCCGGTCTCGAGCCTTTGATAACTAAGGCGAATCAGCCTCGCCACAAATACGCTGCGGAATTCCAGCATATTTGAGGTTGACGGCTTGATAACTAGGCCCCTTAGTCACTTCAGCTTCTGAACAGTGCAGTGATATGTGCCTGTGTCAGCTTGCCGTGCTGTTTTTTGTTGTAAAATTGTGCAGAATACACTTTTTTCTTGCAGTGCAGTATAACTCACTGCATTATTTCTTTTTTTGTTCACTCTGGTGACAGGGGTGCATAGGTGGGACTGGTAGGTAAGTCTCCTGCCTGGCGGGAAAAGTTTTAACTTAACTTGTGTGCAGAATCCTTTATTTTTTTTCTTGTAGTTAGTGCAACTGCACATTTATATTGCAGTGGGGACATAGCTGGGACTGCTAGGTAGGCCTCTTTCTTTTTTGAGGGGAGTATTAATTTAACTATAACCCTTTGTGTGCAAAATCATTAATGTTTTTCTTGCAGTTAGTGCACAGTACTGCATTTTATTTTTCATTTTTGTTTTCTATAGTTTTAAGAAGTAAAACAATTTCAACAACATCCTCCAGTTGAACTGCAGTGAGAAATCATCCTAAAATGTAACATCCCGCCTGTATGTAAAAGCTTACCATCTAGCTATGCTGTTTGATTGTAGCTAATTAGTAAAATTTTTAAGGACCTATAAAAAGAAGGCAGTTTGAATACGTGCCCCCATAGATTAGTTCTCCACTGCTCACTGTACCTTTGCATTTATATTTTATGATTTCATTACAGAGTTCTAAGTCTGCCAAATAGCATTATCCTCTTGAATGACAACTTGGGGACCTATTTATTAATGTGCAAGCGGACATGATCCGATATTGCGGATCATGTCCACTGCACATCGATAAATGCAGACAGCATACACTCTCAGCATTTATCATTGCACTAGCAGTTCTTGTGAACTGCTGGTGTAATCCCTCCCCTGTTCAAATTTGCGGCCAATCGGATTCGATCGGGTTGATTTCTGGCGATGTCTATCCTCGCCTCAGAGCAGGCGTACAGGTTATGGAGCAGCGGAAACACAGGGAATCAAGCTCCATACGGAGCATGATAAATATGCCCCTAAATGTCTGAAAATGTAGACATAATCAGCTTCTTCCCTTAATTTTATGGTTATAATAATGGAATTACCCTTTTCAAACAATTTTACTTATGGATGCAATCTTTTACTGTAAAAAGTTTACAATGGAGACACTTGCATCTTTCATCTACTACTTCAGCCTCCTGAAAAGTGCTGCATTTCAATAATTAACATGCCACCAGGAGCCACTTACAATTTTCAATAAGGGCACCCACCTTGCTCAAGACATAACTGAAGGAGGCTATGATTTGACCCAGACTGACAGTGTTTTGGTTCAATTTCTCTTTGATATACTAAAAAGGCTTTAGAACTGCAAATAACTGACCAATCATGTCTGCCCAATGGGCTACCAATCCCAATGAATTGACAGGAAACCATAGCATGGAGGATAGTCCTCTTCTGCTCCAACGTTCTACAATTTACAAAGTCAATGTCCACCTAGTAGTGATGTTGTCTTGCTTAAGAAGGTGCTGGGGAAGCTCTTTAGTCTCCTGTTCCTGCCTAAGAAGGTGACTGTTTTTAACACTGCTATGAAAGCATTCTGCAATCCTTCTGCACCGCTGTATTATATTTTTGTTTACATTAAATGAAGTTTCATAAAAACAGATCAAGGAATAATAGCATCAGCTTCATAAAGCAGAATAATCAATCAATCAATTTATAACATTGGGAAGATAATGAGAATGGTTTAAGGCTTTCATTAGGAATTCTATGTTGTATCACATCTTAGTTCACCTTCCTTGAAGGTGTAATAATAGGGTTGGTTTACTAAAAGCAGCCTACTTCTTAAAAGCTTCTGTCCACTGCTGGTGGTCATCAGCCAATGACAAATCCTTGGGAAACAGCTAGGTGCTGTGTGCAACAGTGTTTCAGCACATCTTTTTGTTCGCTTCCATTTGTTTCAGGTCATATCTTTTGTCCCAGAGACAGTAGTTCAGGATGACAACATCAGGCTGGTGGCTGGCCTGGAAGTCTAAAAATATGTTTTGCCAAAACGTAGAATACACTGCAGTATTAATGCACATTCCACACCGTGTTTAATCTCTCCGATGTTCCCTCCCTTCCCAAAGCATAATTTTTAAAGTAAATCTCTCCCTTCTGTTGAAGTTGGGCTTCTGAGAAACACTGCTATTGCTCACGTTTAAGGAATTTCACAAGGACTTTGTAAACAGATTTCTGAATTGAGTATACAAAGATAGCTTCAAATTTGTTAGCTTCAAATTTGTTAAAGAAACAGGTGTGTGGGATGGTGTGGAATGTGAGAACTTTATGTCCTTTCACCCATACTACTTTCACTCCACTTGTCACTTTCAATGGAGGTGTATTTATGGGGTTGTTGTACTAAAATCCAGAGGCCTACTTCATGAACTATAATGCCACTCCTTCTACTGCCCCTCAATTATCCATCAATGCCAAATCCTCAGGGAACTGCTAGCTGTTGTTTACAAGGTACTCTAAGCACGTGTTTATCGTCCTCCTCCCTTAAAGGTGTATTTTTAGGGTTTGTGTACTGGAGGCCTACCTAGTAAGTTCATTAACTCTGCTGCCACTCATGCTCCTGCCCTCATTGCATGGTTGTGGTCATTATTTGTCAATGCCAAATCCTCAGGGAACTGCTGGCTGTTGTGTCCAAGAGGTTCTAAAATGTGTTTGTCCTCTTGCTCCATTGGAAGTGTATTTTTGAAGTTTTTGTACTGTCAGTCCTACCTAATCCAGTAACTATGTTGCCTGCTGCTGCCTCTACTGCTCCTGTGGTGGTCAGCATCCATCAATGCCGAATCCACAGGTAACTGCTGGGCGCTGTGTACAAGGGACTCTAAACACATGTTTGTCCTCCTTCCATTGAGGTGTAATTTTGAGATTTATGTTCTGTGATCATCAGAGTCCTATAGAAAAAAGAGACCACCTTAAATAGGCTTTAATTTGATTTGATACAGTTAAAACTCAATATTTAAAACTAACATAAGTTTATTCACATATGTAAAATAATAAAACATTCAACAAATATTTGAACAATATTTAAAATTGACCAAACAGAAAAGATCCAATCTGCATAGTCAAAAAATAGTGGCAGTGGTTATAGATTTTCAGGGACCTAACGGGAGCTCCCGGGCCAGCCCCTCCGATCTTGGCAAATGCAGAAAATAGCTTCTTCATCTCGGTGTCCCACTTGGAGGGACAACAAGACTGCAGATTTCCTGCTGCAGACCTCTAGGCATGCACGGCCACACGTTGCCTAGATTTATAGGGGCCATGTGCTAGTCATAGAAATTCCCACCTGGAGGACTCAGGTGTGGGGGTTCCTAAAAAAGCTCACCCAGCCCATCACTTTGGCTGAGTTATTGCCTTTCCTACCTTGCTTACCTTTCTCCTGAGACCTAAGCATACTTACATGATAACTATGTATGCTCATCTTGCTCCAGAGACCAAAGCATACTTACCTGATACCTGTGTATGCTTCCCTTGTTCTTGAGATCAAGCATACTTACCTGATACCTGTGTATGCTCTCCTTGCTCCAAGAGACTCAGCATACTTTCCTTGTACTTGTGTATGCTAACATTGCTTCAGATACTTTGGATACTTGCGTGATTCCTGTGTATGCTCACCTTGCTCCAGATACCTATCAGGTATTCTGTTTCAACCTCACCCTTTACTGTTCAATTTAATTATCCATGTCCATTAGATTTATTCTGAACTGTGTTTTAGACTTTAGTGTTTTGCATTAAACCTATGTTCAAACTTGCTGTTTCTGTGATTTTCAAGCTGAACTATAATCATTTCTTTTGCTTATCAATCAGCAAAGCTTTCAAAAGACTTGCATTGTTCTGTGTTTCTGTTCCTGCATTCTGAGTTCCACACACCCTAACCCCTTCACATACACCAACATTACAAGTTTTGCGGTATGGTGCGGTACGGCTATACCACTGAGAAAATTAGCCTTTGGGTGTGGAATGGCAGGTCTCCCATATTACAAGTCGCGGCGGTATAGCTATACCGCAAGCGTTTTATCCTGTAACGCAACTCTCTATTCAGCACTCAAAAAATTACTTTTGAGTGCCGGATTTCCATACTGCTGTATTACAGGTTGTGCGTTCTGGCTAAAATGCTTGCGTTATGGTCTATACCGCAGCAATCCATTCCGCGATTTGAGACCAGTAGTTATAGATTTTGCAAAACAAAAATGTTTCACAAAACTCATAACTAAAATGTTACAAAGTACACTAACACCCATAAACTACCTATTAATCCCTAAACCACCATGCCCCCGCATCACAAATAGTATATTAAGCTTATTAACTCCTAATCCGCCGCCCACCCACATCGCCAAAACTATATAAAGCTATTAACTACTAAACCTCCGGCCCCCCACATCGCTAATACTATAATAAACCTATTAACCCCTAAACCGCCAGCCCCTACATCGCTAATACTAAACTAAACCTATTAACCCCTAAAATGCCGCCCCCCCTAACTTTAAATTAAATTTACAATATAACTATCTTAAAATAAATAAAAACTTTCTGTGAAATTAAAAAAAAATAAGCTTAAACTATAAATAAACCTAACATAACTATTTTAATAAAATAAAATATACTACAAATAAAAAAACCTAGATTGCAAATTTAAAAAAAAACCTTACATTATAAAAAATAATAAAATCTAACACTACCAAAAAATAAAAAACGCTAAAATTACGGAAAATAAAAAACCACTAAGATTACAAAAAAAAATAATAAATGAAATTTTCCAAAATAATAAAAATTGCACCTAATCTAATAGCCCTATAAAAACAAAAAAACCACCCCAAAATAAAAACACCCCCTAACCTAACAATAAACTACCAATAGCCCTTAAAAGGGCCTTTTTGTAGGGCATTGCCCTAAGTTAAACAGCTCTTTTACCTTAAAAAATTACAAAGTCCCCACTAAAAGTAAAACCCCCACACAACCAACCCCCCAAAATAAAAAACCTAACTTTGAAAAATCCTAAAATACACATTGCCCCTAAAGGTGTATTTGTATGGGCATTGCCCTTAAAAGGGCATTTAGATCTTTTACTGCCCATTAAAATAAGCTCTAATCTAAAAAAAAACAAAAAAAAACACCCATACAAAAACCTAACCCTAACACCATGAAATCTACTCACAGTTCCTGAAGTCTGGACATCGTTCTTAATCCAGGCGGCGAGAAGTCTTCCAGGTGGCTACATCTTCCTCCATCGCAGGGGCATCTTCTATCTTCATCCCAGTGGCGCGGAGCTGTGATGGCGCGGAGCTATCAAGGACCGGCCACGTCATCCAGCGCGGAACGTCCTCTTCATGCGATCAACTGCCACACCCTTTTATATTGGGATACAGTTGCATTCCTATTGGCTGAAAAATTCAAA
The DNA here is from genome assembly GCF_027579735.1 of Bombina bombina. Taxonomy (NCBI): domain Eukaryota; kingdom Metazoa; phylum Chordata; class Amphibia; order Anura; family Bombinatoridae; genus Bombina; species Bombina bombina. Next base: position 427,383,051 of record NC_069499.1, on the reverse strand, counting down.
TCAGCCGATAGGATGAGAGCTGCTTAAATCCTGAAAAGGGAATTTGGTAGGACATTGCCTTTAAGCAGATTAAGCTCTTTTGTGAATTAAAAAAAAAATTCTAAAAAAATATTAACCTACATTAAACCTAAAGAAAAAACCCTATCCTAAAAAAACACCCTCAAAAAATTTTCTATTCACCCAGCTTAAATTTGACAGTGGTGCTCCTCCAGGTAGCGGTTCATCTTTAGCCATCTTTTTCAATGGCATTGCTCTGCTAGGGAAGTATTCATACATCTTCCATCCAATGAGTCTTCTTAGCTTGTCTTCTTATCTTCGGATCTTACACCCCTGGCGTCCTCTTCATGCAGTTTCCAACGCACACTGAAGTTTGAATGCGAGATGCCCCCTTTATATAGAGATAAACCTTGCATTCCTATTGGCTGATTTTCAATGTCATATCAGCCAAAAAAATGAAAGCTTTTTCTGATTTGAATTTGTTGAGATCTTACCCTTTCTTGATTTGTGGCCTAAAAAGAGAATATACCCTGGGTGAACACCATCACATTGCGCACATTTTAGTAGGTATATCTCTCCCCATTTGAGTGCTTCTGTTTTCTTTTTTCGCTGACAAATTCCGTCATACTATTATCCATACAATAATTACAGTGCATACATTACTAATATTCATTTTTGTTTCCATTTAATTAAATACTGGCATGCAAATCAACACACACAAATTACATCAATATCTTTTGTACCTTATTTACTATGTGTACCTTATTTACTATTCTCCACAGTATGTTTTTGTTTAATATTTTGAGGCATTTTAATGCAAATTTCAATAATATGCAGTCTAGGTATAATAAAATATGTGTCACTGATGAAAAAAAAAACCTTATACTTTAAATTAAAGTATAGATAAAGTAAGGTAGTTAATATGGGGCTTTAAGACCCATATGAGACCAGTTAATATATGTGATAAAGGGCTCCATGTACGAAGCAGTGAGAACTGCTCCGGAGCCTTTGCGGGGCAGGTTTGCATATGCTCGCTCACTCTGTGACAGCCCCTTCAGTGGCGCAATTGGTCACGCGAATGAAGGGGCAGGCATTACACACTGCGATGAGTAATGATACATACGGGCCAGCGGACGAACAGATCCAGTGCCCGCATGTAACAAAAGCGGGCGGACAGCTTTGCAAGTTGAGAAGCTGTCCGTCCGCTTCTTAGGACATGGGGCCCTAATGTCAGTGCTAATAATTGCCCTATCAGTTTTTTGTACAAACTTGGATGTGATGTGTTTCTTCTGTTTTGTTGTGATTGCAGATAAATTGCGTTTTAGGTCAAATTACAAGCGATTTCCATAAATAGCTACATAAACAGTACACCAGTGTTGTATCATGTTTATTTAGGAGAAAAATCTATTTTTATGTGATATCTGGAATTAGACTCACCTGGACGGTATATGAAAACAAGTGACTTGAAGAAGATATGACTATAGAAATCCACCCTACACTGTGAACAAATTAACATTTGGAGAAAAAACATGTGATTGCCATGTTCTTTGTTCAGAGGAGGTTTGCCTGGTATTTTGGGGCTGGACTGACCTTTTTTGGTGGAATCAGACTGATATACTTTAGGAATATTCTACTCTGTGAAAAGCAAAATTGGGCTGTTTCCTATTAGAGTGGTTTACGTGTATAATAACATTTATTACTCTGAAAATCTCAACAATTTGTTCAGCTTTATATTTGACTTAGTTATCTCACAGACCACTGTTAGCCAATAAATTTCCCCAAAATCAGTGACAAACTACTCAGCTCAAAACCTTGCAGGTCATGGGAACTGGTTGCTCCTACGTTTTTCATAATGGCTTTTTCTAAAACATGCATTAAATAAAGTAGAATTTCATAATCAACAGATGCATAATAAAAATACAATGTAATAGCACTTATGGCCTCATGATACAATATTTTTCTGCTTGGAGAGAAATTGTTGTGCAGACTTGCAAGATATCTTACAAGATTCTAGAGAGGCAAATGTTGCTATACTTGTCTAAGGGATATTGTCTGAATTTCTGTATGTGAAGGAGAGACAAGTCCAGTGCAACACAGCAGTGCATGACGTGAGAGTTTTGTTACACATATACTTTGAGCTTTGTATTTTATATTATTTTACACATCAGATTGGATCATTTCAGTATAATTACATTGAAGCTTTGCACTTTCTCTTTTGTATAGATTTAGATTCAGCAGTGATTTTTCAAAGTCTGATCATGTTTTGAAAGTTTCTGTGTTACTTTAAAAAATTAGCATCATAATTTGCATATTTCTATGTATTTTTTTGCAAATTGAACTTTGTATTTTATCTATTCTAGAATAAAACACAGCTTCAGAAAGTGGGAGGGAGAGGAAGTTCCCGGGGCATTCACAGGGTATGTCTGAAGCTTTCCCATAATTGTCATGAAATATTTTAAGCATTTTATACAAGCTAGTCTCACTAAATTATCTCACCAGATGTATGCAGGTGAAGTTTGCTCAAACTTCACAATACACTTATTTAACTTACAGAAAAGCATTATATACTAATTTAGAGGCAAAGGCAAGTTTAATTGTAGTGTAAATATTTCAGTTTCATTTGTGTTTGTTGCAAACTGAAACTTTACATCAGTTCCAGGTGTTCTCCTATTAACTTCACTATCCCTTGTAAAGTTCTCTATACCAGAGAGCCTCATTAATTTCTATAGAAAGCATCTCATCTCATATCTCTGGAACTTTCAGGCTTAACCCTTTTTCTTATAGATTAGTGAGTTCAGCCTCTGTAAAGCTTGCACTATAATTGTTCTCCAAACTAGAGAATATTTGATTATTGAAACCTTAGAAAGTATTAAAGCTCTCTGGGGAACTGAAGCTGTCAAGTTTTTAGTTATATTTGAAATAGAACAAATACAAATTGCAATGTAATTTGTAAATAATACAAATTAATATACAAACTATCACCTAGATTAGAGTTTTGTCGGTTAAAACCTGTGACTCTAACGCTCCTTTTTATTCCAGCGCACCCTTAAGCCAACGCTGGTATTATGAGTTTTCTGAATGGCTGCGTTAGCCTCAGAAAAGTGAGCTTTGAGACAAATTTACTTTCCTTACTGTAGCGGAAAGCTGGAAAAACGTGCTCGTGCACGATTTCCCCATAGGATACAATGGGGCTGAGCTGGCTGAAAAAAACCTAACACCTGCAAAAAAGCAGCGTTCAGCTCTTAACGCAGCCCCATTATTTCCTATGTGGAAACACTTTCTAAGTCTACACCTAACACCCTAACATGAACCCTGAGTCTAAACACCCCTAATCTTACACTTATTAACCCCTAATCTGCCACCCCCGCTATCGCTGACACCTGCATTTTATTATTAACCCCTAATCTGCAGCTCCGGACACCGTCGCCATCTACATTATCCCTATGAACCCCTAATCTGCTGTCCCTAACATTGCCGACACCTACATTATATTTATTAACCCCTAATCTGTCCCCCCCCAACATCGCCGCCACCTACCTATACTTATTAACCTCTAATCTGCCGACCAGACATCACCTCCACTATAATAAATGTATTAACCCCTAAACTGCCGCACTCCCACCTCGCAAACACTATAATACATTTTATTAACCCCTAATCTGCCCTCCCTAACATCGCCGCCACCTAACTACAATTATTAACCCCTAATCTCCCGCCCCCAACGTCGCCGCTACTATAATAAAGTTATTAACCCCTAAACCTAAATCTAACCCTAATCCTAACACCCCCCCTAAGTTAAATATAATTTAAATAAAACTAAATAAATTTACTATAATTAAATAAATTCTTCCTATTTAAAACTAAATACTTACCCATAAAATAAACCCTAATATAGCTACAATATAACTAATAGTTACATTGTATCTATTTTAGGATTTATATTTATTTTACAGGCAACTTTGTATTTATTTTAACTAGGTACAATAGCAATTAAATATTTAATAACTATTTTATAACTACCCATTTAAAATAATTACAAAATGACCTGTAAAATAAATCCTAACCTAAGTTACAAATACACCTAACACTACACTATCAATAAATTAATTAAATAAATTAACTACAATTATCTAACATAAAATACAATTAAATAAACTAAACTATATTACAAAAGAAAAACACTAAATTACAGAAAATAAAAAAATTACAAGAAGTTTAAACTAATTACACCTAATCTGAGCCCCCTAATAAAATAAAAAAGCCCCCCAAAATAATAAAATGCCCTAGCCTATACTAAATTACAAAGTAATCAGCTCTTTTACCAGCCCTTAAAAGGGCTTTTTGCGGGGCATTGCCCCAAAGTAATCAGCTCTTTTACCTGTAAAAAAAAAGAAATACAACCCCCCAACATTAAAACCCACCACCCACACACCACTACTCTAAAACCCACCCAAACCCCCCTTAAAAAAACCTAACACTAACCCCCTGAAGATCACCCTACCTTGAGCCGTCTTCACCCAGCCGGGCCGAATTCTTCATCCAAGTGGGGCAGAAGATGTCCTCCATCCGGCCGAAGTCTTCATCCAAGCGGCGTCTTCTATCTTAAATCATCCAGAGCGGAGCGGAGCCATCTTCCATCCAGCCGAAGCAGAGCCATCTTCTTCCAACAACGTCCTAATACCGAATGCCTGGTCCTTTAAATAAAAATCCGATTGGTTGATTTAATCAGCCAATCGGATTGAAGTTCAATCCGATTGACTGATTGGATCAGCCAATAGAATGCAACGTCAATTGTATTGGCTGATCCAATCAGCCAATCGGATTGAACTTCAATCCGATTGGCTGATTAAATCAACCAATCGGATTTTTCCTACCTTAATTCCGATTGTCTGATAGAATCCTATCAGCCAATCGGAATTTGAGGGATGCCATCTTGGATGACGTCATTTAAAGGAACCTTCATTCAGTGTTAGCCGTCATCAGAAGAGGATGCTCCTCTTCGGATGTCTTGAAGATGGACCCGCTCCGCGCCAGATGGATGAAGATAGAAGATGCTGCCTGGATGAAGACTTCTGTTGGATGGATGACCTCTTCTGCCCCGATCGGATGAAGACTTGTGCTGGTCCGGATGTCCTCTTCTGTACCATCAGTGCCCGGCTGGCTGAAGACGGCTCAAGGTAGGGTGATCTTCAATGGGGTAGTATTAGGATTTTTAAGGGGGGATCAGGTGGGTTTTAGAGTAGTGGTGTGTGAGTGGTGGTTTGTAATGTTGGGGGGTCTTGTATTTTTTTTTCAGGTAAAAGAGCTGATTACTTTGGGGCAATGCCCCGCAAAAAGCCCTTTTAAGGGATGGTAAAAGTGCTGATTACTTTTGTAATTTAGTATAGGGTAGGGAATTTTATTATTTTCGGGGGCTTTTTTATTTTATTAAGGGGCTTAGATTGGTTGTAATTAGATTAAAATTCTTGTAATATTTTTTGTAATTTAGTGTTTGTTTTTTTGTACTATAGTTTAGTTTATTTAATTGTATTTTAGTTTAGATAATTGTAGGTAATTTATTTAATTAATTTATTGATAGTGTAGTGTTAGGTGTATTTGTAACTTAGGTTAGGATTTATTTTACAGGTAATTTTGTAATTATTTTAACTAGGTAGCTATTAAATAGTTATTAACTATTTAATAGCTATTGTATCTAATTAAAATAAATACAAAGTTGCCTGTAAAATAAATATAAATCCTAAAATAGATACAATGTAACTATTAGTTATATTGTAGCTATATTAGGGTTTATTTTATAGGTAAGTATTTATTTTTAAATAGGAATAATTTATTTAATTATAGTCATTTTAGTTTGTTTTATTTAAATTATATTTAAGTTAGGGGGGTGTTAGGGTTAGGGTTAGACTTAGGTTTAGGGGTTAATAACTTTATTATAGTAGCGGCGACGTTGGGGGCGGCAGATTAGGGGCTAATAATTGTAGGTAGGTGGCGGCGATGTTAGGGAGGGCAGATTAGGGGTTAATAAAATGTATTATAGTGTTTGCGAGGTGGGAGTGCGGCGGTTTAGGGGTTAATACATTTATTATAGTGGCAGCAATGTCCGGTCGACAGATTAGGGGTTAATAAGTGTAGGTAGGTGGCGGCGACATTGGGGGGGGGGGGCAGATTATGGGTTAATAAATATAATGTAGGTGTCGGCGATGTTAGGGACAGCAGATTAGGGGTTTATAGGGATAATGTAGGTGGCGGCGGTGTCCGGTCGGCAGATTAGGGGTTAAATAATTTTATTTTAGTGTTTGCGATTTGGGGGGCCTCAGTTTAGGGGTTCATAGGTAGTTAATGGGCGTTAGTGTACTTTGTAGCACGTTAGTTAAGAGCTTTATGTTCCGGCGTTAGCCCATAAAACTCTTAACTACTGACTTTTTTAGGCGGTAGGAGTATTGGCGGTGGAGGCTGTACCGCTCACTTCTTCCAATACTCGTAATACTGGCATTAGGCAAATCCCATTAAAAAGATAGGATACGCAATTGACGTAAGAGGATTTGCGGTAGCCAAAATTCGCGGAAGAAAAGTGAGCGGTGACTCTCTACCTCCCTGACTCGTAATACCAGCGGGCATTAGAAAGCAGCGTTAGGACCCCTTAACGCTGCTTTTTAAGGCTAACGCAGAACTCTAAATCTAGGTGTATGAGCCTAAATTGTTAATGTTACACAGAAACTGTCAAAACACAACCAGAATTTGTAAAATTACAATCCTAAATACGCTTCTGTATACAGAATCTATATGCATTAAAATAGATAGTGCAAAGTTTAAATGTAATAAAACTTAATCTGATGTCTAAAGGTATATAAAATACTAAGCACAACATGTAAATGCAGCACAAATCTCATGTTATACAGTGCTATATTGCACTAGGCTTGTCTTTCTTTCACATCTGGAAATGCAGGGAATTTACCTTGGAAAATTATAGCAACATCTGCCTTTTTAGAAACTTCTGAGGTATGTTGCAGTGCTGTAGGATCATTTTATATCATCTCATGTGAGTGGAGAGCTTTATATTATCAAGCCCTCAGTCCGAATTTCAAATGAGTAGCAGATTTTTTTTCTGACAAATTTCAAAATCAGTTCCATTTTCCTTCCACCTGCACCATGTGACAGCCATCAGATTGCACTCACAGACTGGACCGGGTACACATCCTAAGTCACTGTGCCCGGTCTAATCTGAGAGTGCAGTCCATTTATGTGTTTTTTATGTGCTTAGAGAAATTGCAAAGGCCTGTGACACCCTGATTGTTTCTCAAATTGTTTGTTTGAAAGCATACATCGTGTGGCTGCTTGGTAAGGGTCCCTAGTGGGGAGAGACCTTGACGTGGTCCTGGGCTTAAACCACTAACTCTCCCAATATTTGCTTTTAAATATTACTGTGTGCTTGCTAGAGAGTGCCAAGTTTCTGTGTGTTGTGTTGAAAATTTTGTTTTGTAATTTTCCCTGTGGCCTTGTCACCCAGGCTGGCTCTAGGTTAACTGCCTGAGTTGCTGAAAACTGTACACCTGACTGTAAGTATTCAGGGCTGTGGTTTTACAGTGACTTTTGATGTGTACCCGGTACAGTCTGAGAGGCCTATTTATTAAAGCTCTGTCGGACCTGATCCGACAGTGCAGATCAGGTCCGACAGACCTCGCTGAATGCGGAGAACAATACGCTCTCTGTATTCAGCATTGCACCAGCAGCTCTTGTGAGCTACTGGTGCAACACCACCCTCTGCAGATTCGCAACAATTTGGCCGCCAGCAGGGGGTGTCAATCAACCCGATCATACTCGATTGGGTTGAATTGTGGCGATCTCTGTCCGCCTGTTTAGAGCAGGCAGACAGGGTTATGGAGCAGCGCTCTTTAGACTGATAAATGGGCCTCTGAGAGTGCAGTCCATTTCTGTGTTTTGTATTTAATTAAGGAAATTAAACACATTGGTTGGGTTCTCAGTTTAAGGTAAAAAATGGTAGTGTGAAAGCACCTCTATCAGAGTCAGACAAGGGCTAAACCTAAAATATATCACACAAATCTCCCAAACGTGTGATCATAAAGACAAGTGAAACAAAAATGGGGAAATGGGTTTGCGCTCCTAAAAGAGGAGCAGTCTGATAAACAATTGTAATAAAAGTGATTAACTATCACATAAAATTAAAATGTTTTCTGTTCCACGGCATAGATTCCGCTAAGATTGTTTCATTTTTTATACATATGTTAACGATAGAAGACAGGGTCACAGTGGGACTCCTTTATTCTGTATGGAATCAAGGGTTAATATCCCCTGAGGGGGTTATTGAACAGTAGGGTTGTTTAATCATGTTTGTTATGTGATTTTGACTGCTTTGTGTGTAAGATTTTTGGTCTCATTGGCTGATACGGAACATACAGGTTATTTCTTTTTTATTATATTTGAGAGCTGTGCAGTTTTATTAAGCCAGCACACTTTTTTCCTTAGCAGGGGCGGTCCTACATGACTCACTGGGTGACTGGGAATGGTCACATTTTTTTTCATTTTCTATTCCTGACCGAGTGTCTGCAGCAAGGAGCGATTTGCTCTATCTGTCTGGGTCATAGGAAGTGGTGAGTGCTCCAGCCATTGGGGTATAAGGTGCCAGGTTTTTTTTTTTATATAATTAGACAAATTATGGAGGATTCTGATAATTTAGAGGGGAATCCCTCTAATTCTGAATTTGATACCTGTTTATATTGTGAGGAGGCCCGGGTAGTCCAGCCTTCTCAATTTTCTATTCCTGACCGAGTGTCTGCAGCAAGGAGCGATTTTCTCTATCTGTCTGGGTTATAGGAGGTGGTGAGTGCCCCAGCCATTGGGGGTATAAGGTGCCAGTTTTTTTTTTCTATAATTAGACAAATTATGGAGGATTCTGATAATTTAGAGGGGGATCCCTCTAATTCTGAATTTGATACCTGTGTATATTGTGAGGAGGCTCGGGTAGTCCAGCCCTCTCAATTATGTTCTGTATGCCGCAATAGGGTGTTCTTATCAACCAATGTTGAGATGTAAGAGATCACTGAGCTGTCTGCCTCTGAGGATTCCTCGTCCCCTGAGGTATGTTCCCTAGAATCTTCTGTTCCTGCACATGCAGTTTCCCCGGGTACCGCTGCTCCTTTGCCTGAAGGGGCCCTTTTTCAACCAGAGGTGACTGCGCAGTTCTGCATGGCCATCTCTACAGCTTAGCGATTTTTCCTCTTCCTGCTACGTGCAAGCAAAGGGTTGTATCTGATTAGTCATATGGGGATGCTGTTCCCTCTGATACTTCAGAGGTAGGACCTCCAGGGTCGGAGTCTGTTGATTTGAATCCTCTGACTGAAGAGGATTTAGCATTTAGAATTAGAATGGCACACCTGTACATGCTTTTAAGATAAGTTTTTGCGATGTTAGAGACTCCTAGTACTGATCCATCAGTCAAATCTCTGCCCTCTAAATCAGATAGCGATCTTGATTAGATGAGTGGAGAAGGATGGAGTTCTTATTCCTTTCTCGTCTACATAATTTATTTTATTTTTATTTTTAGAATCCTAGTCAGAGCTCTACAGGATTTTGTGTTGTAGGAAAGTCAGGACCTGTTTTTTTTTTTTTTGCACATTCCTAAGTTTCTTGTTTGGACAGTTTTTGCCCTGTCTCTTTTTTTATCCGGCACCAGAGGCTCGTTGAGTTTCTGGATGTACAGTTTTTTACTAGAACTTTGAATGTGGTCAGGCTGGTGTGTAGTTCAGATGCTCCTTCTTGGGGTTTGGACTTTACTCTTATAGGCTTGCATCGGGCTACCTTTGTACCTATGCATGGTGTTGTCTCTAGGTTGTTATCTTAGATTCCTTCTACGTCTTTTCTTACTTCTGTGAACAGAAGTCCCTGAGAGATGGCCTTACATTACGTCCCTCCTTTTTGGGTGTTCCACGATAGTAGGCTGTTCTGCGGACCTAATTAGGATTTCTCATAAGGTTATGTCGTATCACATTTTCAGCTGAAGTTCTGGGTACATTTTTATCTCCTATACTTTCTTTGCAAAGGAAAGTTTTCTACTTGATATGGAATCATGCCTTAAGGATCTATCTTCAGGCTATATAGGAATAGACATTTTTCTCTGTTTATTATCTATCTGAGAAGTATGAGGGTCAGAGGGCTCTTAGTCTTACTTATCTTTTTAGTTGAGGAGTATCTTCCGCTTGGGTCATGACTCAGCGGGACGCTAACCTCTTCTGAGTTTTACGGCTCAGTCTTTTCAAACAGTGGCGTCCTCTTCAGCCTCTAGGGTTCTTTTTGGTGGGCAGACTATTTGGCCTTCCTTACATTCCTTTCAAATTTTTATTGAGTTTTTTGCTTCGGTGAAGCAGCCTTCAGGAGAAAGGGTTTGCAGGCCATGGTGCCCTCAGATGGGGGCCGCCTCTCTTTTTGCCCTCCCGTTAGCATTCAGTGTCTTCTGTAGCTGGGGTATAAGTTTCCCACAAGCAATGAATGCTTACCAGATGATTTCCTTTCCTTCTGTACAGGGAGAGTCCACAGCTCCCGCCCATGTTCTATGTTGGGCTGCCCTACATTTTAACTTGTTCTTCTGGCACCTTTTTCCCCCTGATATTTCTCCTACTGTTCCTTGTTCCCTCGGCAGAATGACTGGGGGATCAGGGAAGTGGGGGAGGTATTTAAGCCTTTGACTGAGGTGTCTTTGCCTCCTTTTGGTGGCCAGGTTCAGTATTTCCAACAAGTAATAAATGCAGCAGTGGACTCTCCCTGTACAGAAGGAAAGGAAATTATCTGGTAAGCATAATTTATGTTTTTTCATCATTTTAACTGGTTGCCAGTGTGATTTCTACATTGTCAGCACCTGTTCATTGATACCAATTAGTTTAATTACAAATTACAGGAGCATCACAAACTTGGAATACAATTATTTCTCAATTTTGAGAAGGTGCCAATAATTGTTGAGTTATGCGTGGAATGTGTCAGATTTGTCTTTTCTCTCTACACTTTTTTGTGTCATACCAATACAAACAAAAGAAATAAACATAAGAATGCCTAAACATTTGTAATTGCAACAATTTTCTGGGCAAAGTGGTGCATTATCTGCCAGAAATGCAGGGGTGCCAATATTTTGGCATGACTGTATATATATATATATATATATATATATATATATATATATATATATATATATATATATATATATATATATATATATATATATATATATATATATACAAAACACGGAAGGGAACTGCACTCTCATACCGGACCGGGTACACATCCCATGACCCTGCAACATGCTCAGCCCTGGGTGCCACTGGCACTCACAGGAAGCTGTGCTGTCCCCAGAGCCACAAGCAGTTAACCCCAGACAGGTCTGGGTGCAAGAACCATAGGGAAAATTACAAAACAAATTAATACAACACACAGAGAAAACCCAGCACTCACTTACAAGCTCTCAGCTAAGATTTAAAAGCAAAAATGGAAAGGTTAGTGACCGCATCTGGCCAAATGGGACAAGCTCAGGTACCACGTCAAGGTCCTTTCCAATACCTGAGACCCTAAAACAGCCACACAATGCAAGCTTTCAAATCCAAACAAACTGAAAACAAGGGAAGGGTGCACAGGAATATGTAACCACCCTAGACATATACAACCTGTCTGGGGTTAACTGCTTGTGGCTCTGGGGACAGCACAGCTTCCTGTGAGTGCCAGTGGCACCCAGGGCTGAGCATGTTGCAGGGTCATGGGATGTGTACCCGGTCCGGTATGAGAGTGCAGTTCCCTTCCGTGTTTTGTATATGTCTAGGGTGGTTACATATTCCTGTGCACCCTTCCCTTGAGTGCACAGGAATATGTAACCACCCTAGACATATACAAAACACGGAAGGGAACTGCACTCTCATACCGGACCGGGTACACATCCCATGACCCTGCAACATGCTCAGCCCTGGGTGCCACTGGCACTCACAGGAAGCTGTGCTGTCCCCAGAGCCACAAGCAGTTAACCCCAGACAGGTCTGGGTGCAAGAACCATAGGGAAAATTACAAAACAAATTAATACAACACACAGAGAAAACCCAGCACTCACTTACAAGCTCTCAGCTAAGATTTTTTTTTTTTGGGGTTTTCTCTGTGTGTTGTATTAATTTGTTTTGTAATTTTCCCTATGGTTCTTGCATCCAGACCTGTCTGGGGTTAACTGCTTGTGGCTCTGGGGACAGCACAGCTTCCTGTGAGTGCCAGTGGCACCCAGGGCTGAGCATGTTGCAGGGTCATGGGATGTGTACCCGGTCCGGTATGAGAGTGCAGTTCCCTTCCGTGTTTTGTATATGTCTAGGGTGGTTACATATTCCTGTGCAGCCTTCCCTTGTTTTCAGTTTGTTTGGATTTGAAAGCTTGCATTGTGTGGCTGTTTTAGGGTCTCAGGTATTGGAAAGGACCTTGACGTGGTACCTGAGCTTGTCCCATTTGGCCAGATGCGGTGACTAACCTTTCCATTTTTGCTTTTAAATCTTAGCTGAGAGCTTGTAAGTGAGTGCTGGGTTTTCTCTGTGTGTTGTATTAATTTGTTTTGTAATTTTCCCTATGGTTCTTGCACCCAGACCTGTCTGGGGTTAACTGCTTGTGGCTCTGGGGACAGCACAGCTTCCTGTGAGTGCCAGTGGCACCCAGGGCTGAGCATGTTGCAGGGTCATGGGATGTGTACCCGGTCCGGTATGAGAGTGCAGTTCCCTTCCGTGTTTTGTATATGTCTAGGGTGGTTACATATTCCTGTGCACCCTTCCCTTGTTTTCAGTTTGTTTGGATTTGAAAGCTTGGAATATATCTAGGGAGAGACAGAGCGCTGAAACAATTCACCTCAAAGTATACAGGTTGATATCAAAAAATCCCCAGATAAAATTGATGATTGAAATCTATGTAAATAGTCTTCCTGCGCTAAAGGCCAGATTATGTGGACCTAAAGCTAAAACATTTGAGGTGACACTGAATAGATGGAAATGATCACTCAGGACATAAAATATGTTAAATATGAGCTAATATTTATTATTAATAAAAAGAGATGATTAAAATATTTTCTTTGAAAATTTATTAGTAAAATAATTTTTTAAAATTTTTTTAAAAAAATGATTAAAAATAGAATTTAATTGAATTTTGTATTAAAAAGCTGATATAATAATGTTTTTCAGCAAAAATAACAGAGGCAAAAATGAAAAGAAAAGATATAAGTGAGGTGAGTGTACTGAGCAGAGGATATAGTTAGTATACACAGCACATTTAGTTAGTATGTTAGTATAGTTAGTGAGGTTATTCAAACAACAGATGCGGTTAATATACAGCAAGTGTAATGAGTGCAGTGGATTTGATTGAGGTTAAAGTGTAAACTAAAAATGGGTCAGCTAAAGGTGTATAAGCTCAAGTGGTGTGTGCTAAAAGTGGTGTGTGCTAAAAATGTATTATAAATTAAAATTATGTCAAATAAACAGCTATAAAATAAATATACCTAAATTCATCAAGTGGACAGTTGTGCAAAAAAGCAATGTAAATGAAACTTAGCTAAAAAATAAAGTTAAATATTAAAGTTAAATAGAGCTAGGTTAATAAGGCAAAGTTAGTACAACTAAAACAGCGTAACTAAAATTTGGTATTAAAAATTGCCATTTCAAACACAATTGTGATAGAACTGTAAAATGAAAGTTCTTTTCTGTGCACAGATAAAGAGTGTTGGCATATGCAAAATGTTGGGCAAGTGAAATTTTCAGTGCCGTCTCCTTTTTATGTTAAAAGTACCTTGTGAGATCAGACTCACAGTCTTTTTTGTAATTCAATCATATGGTAAAATCAAATGAAGTAATCCAAAGTTCAGGTAATACCAGGTTACCTTAAGCTGCTTTTATTCAAGGAAGCATCTGTCAGGTTGTTAATATAGTACCTTGTTTCTTTCCTTGTCCTTTGTGGTAAAGCCAGGTTACCACTATGAATTTCAAGCCGCATACAGGGCTGGTGTGACGTTAATGTGGTGCTTCCGCGTCTGGAAGCAGAGTAGTTCTCGTCTGGTCTTTTTCTTGATGATGGTAGTCTGACGTCACAGACTACGGTGGCTCAAATTGGCCAAAAAGAAGTAACGCGTTTCGGTCGTGGACCTTTCTCAAACTTCTGATTTGCTCTGTGTTCGTCTTGGTCTTTATATAGCAGAGCTTGTAACTTGACGTATGTAAGCACCTCCTTATTTGTTGTCAAAGGGCTAACATCTATAGGAAATGGGCAGTTATCGTTATAATCATATATGGCTAATATTACAAAGACTGATTATTAGAGGAATAGATTACAGCTAAAAAATTAAAAGAAAACAATATTGCGAGTGGGGGAAATCATTTTTAAAAACTATCTTATAGAAGTATATCTTATAAAAAAGTATCATATATAGAAGTGTAAAATAATATACTTTTTGCCTGCGAGGTTTTTGCTGATTTTGGGGGTGACATAGTTTATAAGCCAATTATATTTTTGGATATTATAAAAACTAACATAGATAGGGAAAAAAGGTAAAAACATTATATGCTGCTATTTAGTATATGTAAAACAGATGGTTATATATAATAGTTTATAGAGGGGGTATTTATGTACGTGTAAATTTAATATTTTGATAATGGATCGTTATGAATTGATATTTTGATTTTTGATTAAAAGATCTGTTCATTGAGCCTACATCTACATATTAAAAGTCTATGATTTAAAGTTTATAACTTAAAATTAGAAATACATAACTCATTATATTAACCTGTATTGTATATTTCATTATATTGAACCATATTATATATTGTCTTCAAATGACAGTTAGTGTAGAACAAATTTAATCCCTAGACGTCCATCAGAGGACTAGAAGTTCATACTATGTCTTATTTATTAAATAGAAAATAATATATATACTTTATTCATGCAGAAAACTCCCTAGATTGAACTCTAAATTCATGCCTTTAGGAGTTAGAGTATCTAGATCAAAGATCCATTTGGCCTCTAATCTTAGGAGGGCATAAGTTGGATTCCCTCCTCTCCAATTTCTCTTCAGTTTATCTATAATGGTATAGCTGAAATGTTTCAAATTGCCATTATTGCATGCTTTGAAATGTTTTGGTACTGGGAGTTCTTTATTTCTATCATCATTCATGTGTTCAATAGATGAGATGTGTTCTCTAATACGGTCCCGAGCTGTTCTATCCGACTCACCTACATACTGGGTTCCACAGCTACATTCTAGTAGATATATAATATGTTTGTCAGTACATCTATGGGTCCCTTTTATGTGGAATTCTTTGCCTGTTGTAGTCGATCTAATAGACTTTCTTTTTGTAGCATATTTGCAGGCCTTGCAAGTACAGCATGGAAAAAATCCTTGCACGTCCCTTCCCCATAGGTCTTTTTGGTCTTTCATATTTAATTTCTTTTTTAGATCTGTAGGTACTAACATGTTCTTTAGATTTTTTGATTTTTTATATATTATTTTTGGATATTCAGGTAAAGATGAACCCAAAACTGTATCTTTTTTCAGAATGGGCCAGTGCTTTCTCATTACTCTTTCTATGATCCCTTTATTACAATTGTACTGTGTTATAAATGGAAGAAAAATGTCTCCATTTTTTGACTTATCTTTTTTGTGTGTATTGAGCAGTTTTTCCCTTGGTTTATCTTTGCACATAAGCATTTCTGCTTCTATTACTTCTTTTTTGTATCCCCGCTCTGTAAATCTATTAATTAAAATATTTGACTGTTGTAAATAATCTTCCTCGTTATTACAGTTCTTTCGTATCCTAGTGAATTGACTTTTCGGAATATTGTCCTTCCATCTCTCTAGATGGCAGCTGGTCGCATGTATATAATTGTTTGTGTCAACAGGTTTAAAATAGGTTTTGGTAAAGATTTTATTTGCTTCTATTCTGATATCTAAATCTAAAAACTGGATATTTGAGTGGCTGCTGGTATAGGTGAATTTTAGATTGTTTAAATTGTTATTCATACGAGATATAAACCAGTCTAGTTCTTCTATTTCCCCTTTCCACACTATCAGAATATCGTCTATATACCTCTTGTAGAGAACCAGGTTTGCTCCCAGATCTATGGAGTCTAGAAAGATATGTTCCCAGAGACCCATAAATAAATTGGAATAGCTGGGAGCAAACCTGGTTCCCATTGCTGTGCCACATTGCTGAACGTAAAATTTTTCTTCAAAAACAAAAAAGTTGTGGTTGAGGATAAACTTAATACTCTCTATAATGAATTCTTTTTGCTCTTTGGGTAGGGAGTGATCTTTATTTAGATAGAATTCGACTGCTTCTAAACCTTTAAGATGTTCAATACATGTATAAAGTGCCGACACATCGCATGTGGCCAAAATATAATCGCTTTCCCATTCTAAATTTTGTAATATATTTAAAACTTCTGTAGAGTCCTTTAGATATGAGGGGAGACTTACTACATACTTTTGTAGGTATTGGTCTACATATTGCGATAAATTTGCCGTAAGTGAGCCAATCCCTGATATTATAGGGCGGCCTGGGGGAGAGATAAGACTTTTGTGTATCTTGGGTAGACAATAAAACAGTGGGATTTTTGGAAACTTTATCGACAGAAAGGCATATTCTTTATCATTCAGAATGCCTAATTCATTAGCTTTTAAGAGAAATGCATCTAGTTATTTTTTGTAGATGGGGGTGGGATCTTTGCTTAGTGTTTTATATGTCTTATTATCGTTCAGTAAATTATATGCCATGTCTGTGTATTTCACTTTATCTAGAATCACTATGCCCCCTCCTTTGTCTGCCGGTTTGACTATAATGTTTTTGTTCTTTTCTAGTCTTTTGATAGCTTCATATTGTTTTTTATCGATTTTTGAACGTGTCTTATTTAGTTTATTTTCATCTAAACCTTTAATATCGTCTAAGACCATTTTTTCAAAGGTTTCTATTGCTCCCCCTTTGATATGTTTTGGGTAAAAAGTGGATTTTTGTTTTAGGTTAGTGTGTACAAAACTATCTTTTTCCACATCTTGATTCGAAATTATTTCTCTCTCCAAAGAGGTTTTTAGAAACCATTTTTTGACTGTTATGTTTCTTATGTATTTGTGTACATCAATATACGTGTTAAATTTATTTAACCTTTGTGTGGGGGCGAAGGACAATCCTTTGTTCAAAATTTTTATCTCATTTTCATCTAATGGGTTTTCGCTAAGGTTGTATATTCCTTTACTCTCTATCTTTGTCTTATGTTTTTTATTTGTCTGTTTTCCTCTCCCTCTCTTTCCTCGTTTTCTGATGCTCTTCTTTTCCTTTGTGCTCTTGCTGATTGAGGTATGTTTGCTTGTGTCGGTGTTTGTGGATCTTTTAGTTGACTTGTGTGACCTTTGTCTAAAAAAGGCACTTTGTTTGATCCTATATTTGAAGAATTTGATGTATCTAATACTTCTGTGGATTTGTTTTTGTTTTGCTGGGATTCATTTCTGTCTGTATCTAAAATAGAATATCTGTTTGATGTGGGGATAGTAAGTTCTTCATTAATGCTTAGTAGCCTATTGGAATAATTGGGTTTGTGATGATTATCTGTCCTATTGTGGTTATCTCTCCTAAAATGTGGTGTATAGTGATTCTGATAGGTAGTATTATTCTCATATTCGAAATGTCTCTCGTGTTGGTATTGATTTCTCTCGTGCTGGTATTGATTTCTATGCTGAAATTGATCATTTTGCTGAAATTGATCTCTATGCTGAAATTGATTTCTGTGTTGGAATTGATCTTCGTGCTGAAATCGGTTTCTATATTGAAAATGTTTTCTACGATCAAAATGATCCCAATTGTAATGTGAGTTTTGAGAAGTATTTTCATTGTGGTATTGGTTTCTTCCCTGGTGAAATGTGTTTCCATTTTGTTGGAAATTTGGGTGCATTGCTCTGTTGTATTGTGGTCTGTGTGAATTGTTATGGTTTTGAGGGTATCTATTCTGGTGGTGATAGTAGTTATGGTTTTGTTTATAGGGAGGTCTATAGTGGTGGTTTTTTGTATTCCTGGAAGTGGGTTGATTGTCATAATTTACATTTTCTATTTGTGCAGAGTTATTTTCCTTCGTAGATGCATTATTTGTGTTATTCCTCCTTTCTGCTCTCCAACTATGTGTAATATATTTCTCAGGATTAGCTTCCATTTTATGTGAAGCATAGTCGTCTCTGTCTCTTTTAAGTTTCTTGATTTTAACTAGAACTATTTCTTCTTTTGTATTTTTCAGTTTCTCTTTCATGGATTTCTCTTTCTCTTTAAACTCTGTACTTTCCTTAAAATCTTGTAATTTAATCTCAAGATTAGAAATTTTTTCTTCTGTTTGGCTAATGATCGAGTTTCTGTGTTCTAAAATTAACTTAATTAGTTTCATAGAAGCCTCTTCTAATATATTCCTCCATTTTTCTTTTAGGGAGTCATCCTCTAATTTAAATGCACATTCTTTTTTTATTCGTAAACCCCTTGGGACAATACTCTCTTTTATATACGACTCAAAGAAAGCACATTCAATTTTATGTTTCATTTCAACCAAGAGTAAAGATTCTAATTCAGTTAGTAATTTGGTCAGAGTTTCTGTGTCTATCTGAATACTAGGATTTTTGTTTTGTATAACATTTGCCATGTTAGTATATAGACTGTTTCTAAGGTCAAAAATGCTTTCTTCCTCATTGTTTCTGCTGCTACTCTCCATGTCTGGGGATATCAGACTGAATTGGAATATATCTAGGGAGAGAGAGAGCGCTGAAACAATTCACCTCAAAGTATACAGGTTGATATCAAAAAATCCCCAGATAAAATTGATGATTGAAATCTATGTAAATAGTCTTCCTGCGCTAAAGGCCAGATTATGTGGACCTAAAGCTAAAACATTTGAGGTGACACTGAATAGATGGAAATGATCACTCAGGACATAAAATATGTTATCCCCTAGGGTGTTACTAAAGAGTAATGGACATGATCTGATGTGTTTCCTCAGAATACCTGTTCTTACTTCTCCTCCTCGATCCTTAGTACATTCACAATCAGGGTTACCAAAAATGTGTAATGTGGAAAACGTCAAGACATATTTTTTTATGCAAAGGATGATGTTAGCCCTTTGACAACAAATAAGGAGGTGCTTACATACGTCAAGTTACAAGCTCTGCTATATAAAGACCAAGACGAACACAGAGCAAATCAGAAGTTTGAGAAAGGTCCACGACCGAAACGCGTTACTTCTTTTTGGCCAATTTGATCCATTATCAAAATATTAAATTTACACGTACATAAATACCCCCTCTATAAACTATTATATATAACCATCTGTTTTACATATACTAAATAGCAGCATATAATGTTTTTACCTTTTTTCCCTATCTATGTTAGTTTTTATAATATCCAAAAATATAATTGGCTTATAAACTATGTCACCCCCAAAATCAGCAAAAACCTCGCAGGCAAAAAGTATATTATTTTACACTTCTATATATGATACTTTTTTATAAGATATACTTCTATAAGATAGTTTTTAAAAATGATTTCCCCCACTCGCAATATTGTTTTCTTTTAATTTTTTAGCTGTAATCTATTCCTCTAATAATCAGTCTTTGTAATATTAGCCATATATGATTATAACGATAACTGCCCATTTCCTATAGATGTTAGCCCTTTGACAACAAATAAGGAGGTGCTTACATACGTCAAGTTACAAGCTCTGCTATATAAAGACCAAGACGAACACAGAGCAAATCAGAAGTTTGAGAAAGGTCCACGACCGAAACGCGTTACTTCTTTTTGGCCAATTTGAGCCACCGTAGTCTGTGACGTCAGACTACCATCATCAAGAAAAAGACCAGACGAGAACTACTCTGCTTCCAGACGCGGAAGCACCACATTAACGTCACACCAGCCCTGTATGCGGCTTGAAATTCATAGTGGTAACCTGGCTTTACCACAAAGGACAAGGAAAGAAACAAGGTACTATATTAACAACCTGACAGATGCTTCCTTGAATAAAAGCAGCTTAAGGTAACCTGGTATTACCTGAACTTTGGATTACTTCATTTGATTTTACCATATGATTGAATTACAAAAAAGACTGTGAGTCTGATCTCACAAGGTACTTTTAACATAAAATGGAGACGGCACTGAAAATTTCACTTGCCCAACATTTTGCATATGCCAACACTCTTTATCTGTGCACAGAAAAGAACTTTCATTTTACAGTTCTATCACAATTGTGTTTGAAATGGCAATTTTTAATACCAAATTTTAGTTACGCTGTTTTAGTTGTACTAACTTTGCCTTATTAACCTAGCTCTATTTAACTTTAATATTTAACTTTATTTTTTAGCTAAGTTTCATTTACATTGCTTTTTTGCACAACTGTCCACTTGATGAATTTAGGTATATTTATTTTATAGCTGTTTATTTGACATAATTTTAATTTATAATACATTTTTAGCACACACCACTTTTAGCA
Source organism: Bombina bombina (assembly GCF_027579735.1). Classification (NCBI taxonomy): domain Eukaryota; kingdom Metazoa; phylum Chordata; class Amphibia; order Anura; family Bombinatoridae; genus Bombina; species Bombina bombina. Next base: position 427,362,540 of record NC_069499.1, on the reverse strand, counting down.
CACACCACTTGAGCTTATACACCTTTAGCTGACCCATTTTTAGTTTACACTTTAACCTCAATCAAATCCACTGCACTCATTACACTTGCTGTATATTAACCGCATCTGTTGTTTGAATAACCTCACTAACTATACTAACATACTAACTAAATGTGCTGTGTATACTAACTATATCCTCTGCTCAGTACACTCACCTCACTTATATCTTTTCTTTTCATTTTTGCCTCTGTTATTTTTGCTGAAAAACATTATTATATCAGCTTTTTAATACAAAATTCAATTAAATTCTATTTTTAATCATTTTTTTAAAAAAAATTTAAAAAATTATTTTACTAATAAATTTTCAAAGAAAATATTTTAATCATCTCTTTTTATTAATAATAAATATTAGCTCATATTTAACATATTTTATGTCCTGAGTGATCATTTCCATCTATTCAGTGTCACCTCAAATGTTTTAGCTTTAGGTCCACATAATCTGGCCTTTAGCGCAGGAAGACTATTTACATTGGATTTGAAAGCTTGCATTGTGTGGCTGTTTTAGGGTCTCAGGTATTGGAAAGGACCTTGACGTGGTACCTGAGCTTGTCCCATATGGTGGGACAAAAAATCACTAGAAAAATATATAGATCTTAATATGGTACCTCGGGGCCTAAGGCTAAAGAAAAGGCCAACTTTCCTACAGGTGGATGATGCTTTTCTTAATGAGTGGAATGACATACTCACAGAGTGCTCAATAAGGCTTATGCATCTAATAATCAAACATAAAGAACAAAAACTGATTGAGGCAAGACATTCCATACAAGACGTACAAAAAGATCTAAACAGTTTTGTGGGACATAACAGCTATGAGAAACTAGATAATCTACTTAAACAAACTGTAGATAATATGAAAAGAGACATTGATAAATTAAAGTTTCGTAAATTTACAAGGGATTCTGAGGACTATACCCATAACAGGGTTTACTTAAAGAACACGCAACAGAACAAAAGAAATAGACGACAACGTAGGCAGTACAAAGGGGGTGACATAGAGCCCAAAGAGACACAAACGCAACAACAGTCTTCAAATACTAAGAAACAAGTGACTTTCTCAGACACGGACCCTGAGTCTAATGATGAATATGAAGTACAAGAGTTTGTGGACTTTATGACCAGTGGGCCTTCATCAGATGAGGCCGAATTAACTAATGATATTGATGTGATAAATACATTAGAAATACACCATACCCCACAGACCCAATTTCCACAGGCGAAAGCAAATGAAGGCATACTTAAACATAAGCAGGCTGGTAGAAATAGATATGGTAGAGCTTTAGAGAAAGAAGGACACCCTAAACAAGGGGTAAACATAGATCAGCCGCAGGTTTTTCACGAGGCCGCAGCCGGACAGGGAGGGGGCGGAAGGGGGAGAGGTGGGATACACAGACCCCAAACAATGCAGGGAGGAGAGCAGCCCCAGGCTCAGAGGGAGAGATACACATTAAGGAAAGGGAGGAAGAACAAATACAGAGTTTGAAAATAATAAACCTATCATCTGTCACACTAGAAGAATCAGAGTTAGAAGTACTCAGGTTGGGTCTCAACTTTGTACCCTCAGTAGATTTTGATGTTTTCGAGACTTTACTTGATGTGAACAAGTTGGTTCGCAAACTAACATTAAAAAAGTTTTTCAATACAGAATTGGTTGAGTCAGATGCTGCACAGATTAAAGTCAGTGTTGATAGACGGGTGGAAAATGATTATTTTCAGGTCAAGGATGCAGTGGATTTTCTATCTTTGTACCAGTTGGAAAAGGATAGTAATATACACGAAAACACCAAAAACTCACACATAGGCTATAGACCTAAGTCTACATTTTACCCCACTAGAAACAGAGGGAATATATTAGAACAATTTCACAAGAGAGTGGAGGAAGACTTAGTGGCACTGAAGTCACAGGGAAAAAGCCATAGAGAGAACCTTACAGCTAGACAGAAAGCTGGTCTAAAACTTCTGAAGCAAAGGGTTGATGTGGTAATAAAGAATTCGGACAAGGGAGGCTCCATTGTAATCATGGATAGAAGCTCCTATGTCCAAGAGGCATTGAGACAACTCAATGATGAGGAGGTGTACCTTGTGTTACGGGGGAACCCGGTTTTGTCTTTCCAAAAAGAGATGAGGAGTTTGCTGGACGACGGGCTGGAGCTTGGGATAATAGATCCGGATACCTTTGATTACTTAATGGTGGAGGAGCCGGTCACTCCGATCTTCCACCATTTGCCAAAGGTGCATAAGACCTTGGAGGATGTCAAGGGACGCCCAATAGTGTCTGGTATAGGTTCTCTTTTTGAGAACCTGTCTAACTGGATAGAATCCCTGCTCCAGCCCGTCGTCTGGAAACTGCCATCATTTCTAAGAGACACCAAGCACTTGTTAAATTTAACAGAAGAATTGGCTTGGGAGTCAAATTATAACTGGCTCACCATAGACGTGGTGGGACTGTATTCAGCTATCCCCCACAAGGAAGGCCTTGAAGCTGTTAAATATATGTTAGACAGCTTCAGTGATTACGACACCAACCTTAAAAGTTACATTTTGCGAACACTCCTATTTCTATTAACTCATAACTATTTTGAGTTTGATGGCTTGTTTTATCTGCAGAGGCGTGGGACAGCCATGGGGGCAAAATTTGCCCCGGCCTTTGCAAACATCTATATGGGCTGGTGGGAGCTGTCCCACGTCTATGCAGATGACAATCCCTTCAGAGACTCAATTGTAGCATACAAGCGCTACATTGACGATTTGATAATGGTTTGGTCAGGTACGGAAGCAGAGAGTGTATCCTTTATGGAATACCTAAACTGCAATAGAGCTGGTTTGCAGTTTACTTATGCCTTTGATACCAAGAAAGTACCATATTTAGATGTTGAATTGGAAGGGGATAGAGCAGAGGGTGTAGTAATATCTACCCTGTATGTAAAACCAATTACGGCTAATGCATTCCTCCATGCGAGGAGCTGTCATCCACGCCATATGAACTATGGAGTGGCAAAGGGACAGTTCATAAGGCTGAAACGCAACTGCTCTAGAGAAGTAGATTATCAAGTAGAAAGTAAGTTGTTATGGAAAAAACTTAAGGCCAGGGGTTACCCAGATGGGCCTTTACGAAAGGCCTACTATGATGTACAAAAAATCTCTAGGGCAGATCTACTCAAGCCAAAAGCATCAGGTGCAACAAAAAGGCAAAGTGAGATTACATTTGTGACCAACTACTCAAATCAGTACAGGGAGGTTTGTGAGATTATCAAGAAAAATTTGCCAATCTTAAGGGCAGATGAAGCATTGAAAGGAGTGATAGATAAAGGTTGCCAATTTGTTTCAAAAAGAAACTTAACAATAGGCAACATTGTGTCACCCAGTGCCCTTAAGAAATCACAGAAGGAAAGCAGTTGGCTAAGCTGTAAGGGACATTATAAATGTGGATCACATGGCTGCACTGCATGTGGATATACTACATGTGGTAAGGTGTTTCAGTCATGCTACACGCAACGAGTTTTTGACTGTAACTACTGTACTAATTGTCGTTCTGAATTTGCAATTTATGCAATTACCTGCACATTTTGTCAGAAGCAGTATATAGGGTGCACGACACGAGAGACACGTGAACGGATACGTGAACATTTGAATGACATTGAGAAAGGGAGAACAGCAACAGGGGCATCTAAGCACTTTGTCTATGAACATGGAGGTAGTGTCAAAACATTTACCTGGATGATTATAGATATTATCAAAAACAAACCTAGAGGAGGCAGTAGAGCAAAGGAGCTATATAAAAAGGAGGCTTTCTGGATCTTCAAATTGAACACACGAATGCCGAATGGCCTAAATATTGAGACTGATCTCATTAATCACTGGCAATAAATAAATTGAGAATCTAATATATAACAAAGGTACTGTGTTCCATTTGTATTTTCCAATCAGCCCCTAAGTTATGCCAACGAATAGATAAAAAACACTACTCTAAGGGTAACATCATAATAGACATCACTGATAACAACTAGGAGGGATTAGAAGATGCCCCCACCTTTGATACCTGAACAGTAATTCTGTTTGATAAACCCACAATAATAATAATAACAATGGGGAATATGTGTGTACAAATACATAGGAACATATATAAGATTGAGTTATGTCAAATTTTGGAAATATATGTAATGAGAGTAGGAAGATAGAATGCTAAAGGTAGCAATGGGAGTTGTAAAAATAAAATAAAAGCAAACAATGTATTTTAACAACATTGCTAATCAGTTAGAAGCATTGGCAATCATTGCAAATGAATTGTGCATATATGTTATCTTATCTAACATTACTAAATAGTATATCAATCGGTTTATATAATAAAATATCCTTTAGGTGAGCACCAGTAAGTAACCAGTTTCCTCAGACAAATAGGGAAAAGAAATTAGGAATACTTAACACAGACAACCAATCAACACAAAGGGAGTGAAATAAAAGACACCAATTGGTTATGACAAGTAGAGTCTATGATTAAGGCTAACTGAAGCCGAAACATGTTAGACATGTCTATCAGATTTGTGCTGTGTTTTTAAGAATATGCTATGTTTTAAGAAGAAGTAATAAAGTAAATTTTTAAGTTTTACACCTGTGCCGTTATCTTTTGGTGATTGCTTGTCCCATTTGGCCAGATGCGGTGACTAACCTTTCCATTTTTGCTTTTAAATCTTAGCTGAGAGCTTGTAAGTGAGTGCTGGGTTTTCTCTGTGTGTTGTATATATATGAATATATATATATACTGTATATATATATACTGTATATATATATATATATATATATATATATATATATATATATATATATATATATATATATATATATATATATATATATTTAAATATATATATATATATTTAAATATATATATATTTAAAGCAAAGTTCTCCAGACTTCAGACCTCTAGCATGTATTTCTTGCAAAATTAAAAGCTTGCTCTGTTAAGTACAGGATACTTATAGTATATAGCAGTAGTTAAATGCTTTCATTTAAACTCCTTGCGTAATAGCCATCATTATTATAGTCAAAAAGTCGTATTTCAAAAGCTATATTATAGTCAATGTTTCTGCAAATCAGAGCAGAGATAAAAAAATAATATCTCTTTAGAGTACTATCATTTATAATCAGCACTGTAAAGATTCAGTTACTTAAAGTTAATGTTTTATGGTATGATGCCATAATAGTAATAATAACATCATCTTTTTTAGATATACTTAAGTGGGTAAATAGCTGACTCAGATGCCCCTTAACACTTAATTAAAACATATTGCCATAAATTGAATTTATATATTTATAAAAGAGGAACTAAAAGCTTGCACTCTTCTGGATGCAAACTGATTATGATTGCATTAGCAGCAGACATATAGAATATTTGTGTTCAAGGTGCTTCATCTTTGTATTAACAGAGGAAGTAATACAGACAAAAATTGAATTTTTTAATATTGTAATAACTTTCTTTTATTGCAAAGAAACATTAATAGGAATTCATACATATAATTAGGTATAGGTGTGTGCATTCTATACTTATGCAATATGTTTTATTTTAATTTCATTTTTTTAGAGATCTATCTATCACCTATCTAGATAGATCTAGGACAAAATGTTACTCGCCATTTCTAATCCCACCCACACCACACCAACTTCTTCACCCCCTCTTTGCATATGTTAAGCCATTGTGAAACATTTTGTAATAATTGTGTTTGTTTTATACCATAACTACTTAAATAATGCTACATACAGTAATACATTAACAAGAATAATTTCATAACTGTTAGAAACATCAGCTAGAGGTTCTGGGGAAGAAAACAGCAGGAAGCAAAAAGGAAGTTGTTGAACATAGAGCATGGAGAGAGTGCTGGCAGTCATGGAAGGTCACAGCAGAACTGGAGATTTTTTTATAAAAGTAATTATCATCTCTCCCTTCTCACTCTTAATTATCTTTCTCAACTCCCTCCTCTCTTCAATCTGTTTTACCCTCTCCCTTCTCTCTCAAACCATATCTTCTCTTTACACTCTCTTTCCCCTCTCTCTTATCTCTTCAGTCTTTTTTCTCCATTCTCTCTAAACTCTACCTTCGTCTCCACTTTTCCTCTGCATACTGAATACATATTCTGCAAATACATGTGATAACTTTGCTACTTAAAACATGCCACCAGACTCAACATTCATTAACTAAGTTCACTCGCCACCATTACATTTCCACTCGCCAATTGCTAGTGGGCTAGTGGAAATTTTGAGCCCTCTATCTATCTATCTATCTATCTATCTATCTATCTATCTATCATATCTATCTATCTATCTATCATATATCTATCTTTCAATCATCTATCTGTCTGTCTGTATATCTATTTGTCTGTCTAGTATAAAATGTACATGAAACCCATTTTTTCTTCTTTCATGATTCAGATAGAACATGCAACTTTAACCTCTTAACGACCAGCACCGTACCCTGTATGGTCATTAAGCCCTTAAGGACTAGAGCCGTACCATGTACGACAATGCTGTCCTGGGCCTCACTCTTCCGCAATTTCAATAAAAAAATAGACTTGCAGAGTTACCGATGCAGAGAGGGACACTCTGTGTCCCTCTCTGCATCGCGTAGCTGTGGTTCCAATTGTTGGTGGTGTGGGAGGGTTAGGAGGGAGGAGGGTTTTTGGATCATTACTGGAGGGGGGAGGGTCCTAGAGTGGAGAGAAGGAAGGTAAGGAAATAATCATAATGGGTGAGTTGGGGTAAATGAGGGATGGGGGCAACTACACTACAGAAAAAAATTGTATATTTTTGTAATTAATTTGTAATTAACTAAAAAAATATAAAAAAACAGTGTACTGCCAGTACCTAAGATGGCCAAAATTAGTTAGAGGGTGGAGGGTTAGAGAGCTTTTTGGGAGTGATCAGGGACATGGGAAGGTAAAGGGCTAATAATACACTGAAGAAAGTAATTATAATAAAAAAATGTGGGAAGTCTCAGGTGGAGGGTAATCTCTACACCAAAACTAAATTGAACCTTACAAGCTAACTGATAAACCCCTTCACTGTTGGGAATAATAAAAGTGTGGTGCACAGCTGCAATTAGTGGCCTTCTAATTACCAAAAAGCAAGAAAAAAAAGCCATAAATGTCTGCTATTTCTAAACAAAGGGGATCCCTGAGAAGCTTTTACAACCATTTGTGCCATGATTATACAAGCGGTTTGTAAATAAAATCAGTGAGAAACCAAAAGTTTGTGGAAAAGTTAACACTCTTTTTTTATTTGATCGCATTTGGCGGTGAAATGGTGGCATTAAATATACCAAAATGGGCCTAGATCAATACTTTTGGTTGTCTACTAAAAAAAATATATATACAGTAGTTTTGATAGGTAAATAAAAAAAACAAGGCTCTATTTCTGTTTAAATGGAGTGATGGCAAAAATGTTCTGTTAAGTTTTAAAGGCCTATTTATAAAGCTGTCAACCGCAAATACGCTGGAATTCCGCAGCGTAATTGTGGCGAGCCTGATTCAACCCAGTTATCAAAGCCTACAGACTGGCACAAAGTTGAAATTTGTGACGTAACATATGATCTGCCGGTCTCAATCCGACACAGATCGATGCTTACATCATTACAGATGTTCTGAATACAAATTCGGTACTATATGACAACTTTTGCAAGTTATCAAATTTCTAACAGGTACGCTCGCCACTATTCCGGCCCAGCTTACCTGGTTTTCAATCCGCCACCCTGGAGGCCGCGGATTCCATAGGAATCAATGGGAGTCTGAAAGCAGCGAAAGCTCATGTTCTATACTGCCAGATACCCTATTGATTTCTATGGAAGAAAACCAGTAAATTTTACACCTAACACGCTATCATAACCCCCGAGTCTAAACACCACTAATCTGCCACCCCGGCATCGCCGCCACCTACATAAAATATATTAACCCCTATCCCACCACTCCCGGACCCTGCCGCAACTAAATAAATGTATTAACCCGTATTCCGCCGCTCCCGGACCCCACCGCAACTGTAATAAAATTATTAACCCCTAAACCCCTGGCCTCCCACATCACTACAACTAACTAAACCTATTAATCCCTAAACCGCCAGCCCCCCACATTGCCATAAACTAAATTAAACTTTTAACCCCTAAACCTAACAACCCGCTAACTTTACATTAAATATCAATTCATCCCTATCTTATAATAAATCAAAACTTACCTTTAGAATTAAAATAAACTATATTAAACTATTAATTAACCTACCCTAACTATTATACTAAAATTACATTAAACTAACAATTAAATTAACTATATTACATATTTAAAAACCTAACCCTACTCAAGTTATTTAAATCTACTATTAAAAATTACTAAATTACAAAAAAATAACTAAGTTACAAAAAATAAAAAAACACAGTATCAAAAATAATAAACAATTACACCTAATCTAAGATCCCTATCAAAATAAAAAAGACCCCCCCCCCCAAAAAAAAAAAAAACCTAGCCTACTGTCATACTCTGCAAGGGAGCAGGTTCAGGAGTTGGGAGCTGTTGTGCAGAAGTGTCAGGTTCTGGGGTTAAAGGTGTGTTTTGTCTGTGTGAGTCTTTCCTTTTTGGCATAATTAAACAGGTACAAGGTTTTAGGAAATAAAGGTGATGGTTTTATTGATAGGATAATTAGCAATGCAGAGATATGCAAATTATATAAGGCAAAGTCTATAGGCTGTAGACTGTAACTCTGTAGTATCAGGCAGGAATGCAGTTCTTTGTAATAACAGGCAGGATACTTGCATATGCTGTAGACTGTAACTCTGTAATAACAGGCAGGAATGCAGATCTTTGTAATAACAGACAGGATACTTGCATATGCTGTAGACTGGAACTCTGTAATAACAGGCAGGAATGCAGGTCTTTGTAATAACAGACCGGATACTTGCATATGCTGTAGACTGGAACCATATGGTGTAGACTGAAACTCTGTAGTAACAGGCAGGAATGCAGATCTTTGTAATAACAGGAGGATACTTGCATATGCTGTAGACTGGAACTCTGTAGTAACAGACAGGAATGCAGATCTTTGTAATAACAAGCAGGGTACTTGCATATGCTGTAGACTGGAACCATATGGTGTAGACTGAAACTCTGTAGCAACAGACAGGAATGCAGATATTTGTAATAACAGGCAGGATATTTGCATATGCTGTAGACTGAAACTATATGTTGTAGACTGGAACTATAAACTGTAGACTGGAACTCTGCAGTAACAGGCAGAAATGCAGATCTTTGTAATAACAAGCAGGATACTTGCATATGCTGTAGACTGGAACACTGTAGTAACAAACAGGAAACTTGCATAGACTGCAAACTGGAAATCTGTAGTAACAGATAACAAGCAAGCAAAAGTACCTGAGTCAGTCCTTAGGAAATAGATAATTAGCCAAGATCAATTGCCAGGAAATTAGTCCAGAAATGGAACACAGTGCCAATTGAAAATCAAGAAGAGCAGTCTGTAAATGAAGCAGAAATCAGGCACCAGGAAATCCAACAAATCAGTAAAAGGGCCTTTTGCTGGGCATTGCCCAAAGAAAACAGCTCTTTTACCTCTAAAAAAAAATACAAACACTCCCCCTACAGTAAAACCCACCACCCAACCAACCAACCCCCCCATATAAAACCCTATCTAAAAAACCTAAGCTCCTCATTGCCCTGACAAGGGCATTTGTATGGGCATTGCCCTTAAAAGGGCATTTAGCTCTTTTATTGCCCAAAGTCCTTAACCTAAAATTAAAACCCACCCTATAAACCCTTAAAAAACCTAACACTAACCACCGACGATCCACTTACAGTTTTTGAAGACCGGACATCTATCCTCATCCAAGCAGCAGAAGTCCTCAGCGAAGCCGGCAGAAGTCTTCATCCAATCAGGCTGAAGTCTTCATCCAAGCGGACAGAAGTCTTCATCCAGACGGCATCTTCTATCTTCATCCATCCGACACGGAGCAGCTCCATCTTCAAGACATCAGGCGTGGAGTATCCTCTTCTTACAATGGTCAACAAAGAAGGAAGTTTCCCTTTAAGGTACGTCATCCAAGATGATGTCCCTTACATTCCAATTGTCTGATAGAATTCTACCAGCCAATAGGAATTAAAGGGGAAAAAAACGTAATGGCTGTTGCAATCAGTCAATAGGATTGAGCTTTCATCCTATTGCCTGATCCAATCAGCCAAAAGGATTGAGCTTGCATTCTATTGGCTATTCCAATCAGCCAATTAAATGCAAGCTCAATCCTATTGACTGATTGGATCAGCCAATAGGATGAAAGCTCAATCCTATTGGCTGATTGCAACAGCCAATAGGATTTTTTCCTCTTTATTTCCAATTGGCTGATAACTATTAATGTTTTACCGACGTTAGGCTACACTCAGATAATTTACTTTAGAACAGTAACTAGGGGCGATGGTCTTATACAGCTAATTAAAACTAGCATTTTTTAAATGTACTAAATATTCTTAATATGTTTCTACAATCAAGTGAAATATTAATCAAGCATCCTCCTCCTTGCATAACCTTACTGTTTCATCTGTTTTCTGGTTCTGGGTTAAGCATATGATTTATATAATATGTGCTCAAGTTACTTATCTAAATATTAGTTGCAATATTATTATTGTATTCATTTGTTTTGTTTTGTCTGATTGTTTTTGTTTTGGTTTATAAAAAGTGTATTTGAGAAACAAAATTTTGTTATTAAAAATAAGCTAAAGTTTCATTTAAATTTGTGTTTAAAAAAAAAAATCATGAAATTATTGCCACAAAATCACATTCTTGGCTTTGTCAGGGTAACATGGGTAATATATGGCTTTCCTATTAAACAACTTGTAAGATAAGCAGTCTGCGCCACTGGAGGATGTTTACTTGCAGGGGTTTATCAATCATCAGTATGTGTGTCTCTCAGCCCCACCCTTTCTGGATGCTAGCCAATCAGGTGTGCTTTTCAAATATAGCTATCTTCAGCAAGAGAAGAAATACAACAATTTCCACAACACCACTTAAAAAATACTTAATTTATTAGTACAAATACAAACAATGCAATGTTTCGGCTCTACAGGCCTTAATCATGCATGATTAAGGCCTGTAGGGTTGTAATGTCACATTGTTTGTATTTGTACTAATACATTAAGTATTTTTTAAGTGGTGCTGTGGAAATTGTTGTATTTCCTATATTTCAGGGGGAAGGCAGTAGCCCCCTCCATGTGCATCACAATAATGAAAAGAAAAAAAGCTAGAAAAAAGCTGAATTTATTGTGCTTGGCCAAATTGGATGTTTCAGCAAGAGAGGAAAGAGGGAGAGAGAGTTCCAGTTTTTATGCCCCAATTCAATAGGGAGTGGTTTATCAAATGCCATTCAAAGGCTATATGGGAGTATCTTTAACACCTAGCCTAAGAGACAAAGGTGTATCTGGGGAAGGGATTTTAATAACATGCCTTTACTCCTTTCTTTGGCATTGAAGTCTATCCTGTTCCTGCTTCCTGCAAAAATCATGGACGTGGCACTCAAAATAAAAGCATAAACCTTTATTGAAGAGCAACGTTTCAGGGCTCCTGCCCCTTTCTCAAGCTAACAAAAAGTAGTCACAATACACCTTATATACCATAAATTAAAAAAGATACACCAATCACCTGTTAAATAGATGTGGTTATAGCACATACCTTAGCAGCAGGTTCATTAAGAAATCAAAACATCACACAGTTAACCTTCACCGAACATATTGGAGAACCTTTTAATAAAACAGCAGACAACTTAATTAAAGGGACAAGCTAAGAAATCAGCCAATAGTTATAAATAGCAAAAAAAGAGAACAAAAAAATCCTGGTACTTCTGCGCAACTTGTAACAATATTAAACAATATGACACATATACATCCAATATAATGGAACAGGTAAATCTGGTTATTGACAGTTTAGTCCTTATGGAAAGATTATAAATGGTATAAGTGCTGTAATTCTATGCAAAATATCCAGGTTTGAAAAAGAGTAAGGGTATCCTCTTATCAGAGATTACCCCAATCATATGAGGTAATGTGTAGTCGTGTAGTACAGGTGTAGGTCTATGGTCTGCCGCTGTCTGTGCTTGTTCTTTCCATGCAGCCTTGTGTATGGTAGTCTTGGATCTTTTCGTGTAGCCTTGTGTATAGTAGTCCTGGATCTGGAACTTCCTGAATCTTGTGCTTGAAAGACTATTGGCAATGTGGTAGTTTATTCGTCCCGGGGTCTTTCCCAGATATCTCAAAGGCAGAAGTTGATAGAGGAAAAAAACAAAGCAGACATAGCGTAATCCAGTAAAACAAAATCATAAATTTATTTACATAAAATGATAGGAATCGCACTCACATGAATTAACCTCAATCAGGTATGAGGTAAGTATAGGCACATGTATAAAAATTGCACTGGAGGGTGATGCTCTCAGGGTGTGAATATAAGAAGAAATACTTCCAATGGTAAATACAGTGCAATATAAGAAATGTATTGCTGCCCTGTATCTATATTAAAATAGTGGTTCAGGGGGAGAGTGTCATTGTAGACCGTTTAAAAGGCTCCTTATCTAAGGCCCCAAACACAGGTGAGCACTGTTATATGCTGACCCTAAGTAGCCTTTAAAGCTAAGATTATAACCTGGGAGCTGGAAGCGTTCTCGACCGTCTGCAGCAGGTCAGAGAAGAATCCCAGTGGAGTGGAGACTGTCAGGAGGTAGCGGATCAGACTCCACTCAAAAGGTAGTCCTGGGGTCAGGAGCTGTGAAAAATGCTGTGAAAATCGCCGGTACACACTGCGGATACAAGTGGGGAAACAGTACTGCCACACCTGGAGAGTGTCAAATACTTCTTCGTCAGAGGCAATGTGGAGTACTGTGTAACCGGCTTGTATTTAGAAGCGGTCCAGGTGGGCGTGTTTCCTCACGTGTACGTGTGACGTAAGGCGCTGTGTGTCTAAGGTGGCCAATTGCGAAACATGAGTCTCTGTAGTTAGGGGCAACGGAAGTGGCGAAAGAACTACAGCGTTGCTTGTCAACAAAAAGTCGCTGTGTGTCATGACAGGTACGATGCCGAAAACAGCCTGGGAGAGTGGTGTTTGTTAAGGGGTAAAAACAATACGCACTGGAGATAGTGTGTATGTACTTACATCATTCCCTAAATTAAAATTACAAAAAATATGTCTAAAGTGAATGCGGTTAGAAGTATTAAAAGAATTAAAATAATGGAGGATGTGTGTTTGTTATGTACCTAACAAAAGGAATGTTAATTAAGGAGATTTGCCCTAAAGATAACACTGGGAAAATCAACCCATGGGGTACTTAAAAAATTCCTTAAGAAGTGCTGTGTGCTTGCATGGCATGTCTAATGTTGATGTATATGTGTCATATTGTTTAATATTGTTACAAGTTGCGCAGAAGTACCAGGATTTTTTTGTTCTCTTTTTTTGCTATTTATTACAGTGTCAGGGGTACACTGATAATTTCCTCTCTCTGCTGCACTCCAACACATTTGAGTATATCTACATCTACTGTTCATGTGACTATTAGCATGTTCCACTGATTTTTGCATTTTATCACATATCCTGCACTATAGTACACACATTCATAACCCATTTGTGTTGGGCTTTTTTGCATCAGTGTCCCTCCTAGAGCTCTGGTGATTTTTCTTGTTTCACCAATAGTTATAAATATCTATGTTTTTAAAAGCTCATATAAACAAATTCATACATGTAGGACTTTATCTCAGATAAACAGAAGCAAGTTAAAATCCCTATTTAGGCCCTTTGGGTACATAGTGTTAATTTGCCAGATCCCCTTGGCTTTTTGTGAAGCAAATCCTTAATCCGGTCACCACCCCTTAATTTTTTATTAGCATGGTCTATTAGCATAAATCTAAGTTGACTCACCTGATGCCTCATCTCAAGAAAATTAGCTGGCACAGGTAAATGAGCGGTAGATTAGTTCCTAATTGTGAATTTGTGTTGACAAATCTGATCTCTGTTTTTTGGGTCATCTCACCCACATAAGGTAACCCTAATGGGCATTTAAGGGCATATACCACATACGTGGAATTGTATATATAATACCCAGATATGCTAAATGTTTTACTTGTATAAGGGTTTAAAATGCAACCACATTTAATGAAATTATTGCAATGTGCACATTCCAGACAGGGAAAAGTTCCATGTTTGGGTGTGCCAAAGTAGGGTGTCTTGTGTACACTGGCACTATTGGCATGTACCAGCCTCCTACCTATAGTGTTTCCTCTTAGGTGAGGCCTTAGGGATTACTTTGAATTCCTCAATTACAGGTCAAGCTTCCTGCAATAAAAAAAAAATCTTTTGGTGATATTAAAGAGCTTTTTTTTTCTTTCTTTTTTTTCTCAACTGACATTTAAATTGTTTGAATGTTACAGTATGGGAGGCGCAGCTCCCCAATATTTACATAGTTTAGTCAGTAGGGTTTACAGGATAATAACAAAGATATTCTGGGAAAAGAAACAGAAAAACCTTCTTAAATAATTATTATGAATGCCAGCTACCTATTGGTTGTATTAGTGTTTTGCGGGTTTTAGATTTATAAGAAAGTAACTTTGTATTTGTGTTGAAGGTAAGAGAGAGAAAAAAGAAAAATAAATAAGAAAGGAAAGAGAAAGGTGAGAAAAGGCTGTTTTGTACTCTGTTCAAGAGCTGTTTATGTGGCTATGCTTTTGAGACCTCATAGTCGTATCTTGATATAAATACAATTTAACTATACGCATGTATTTTTGTTTTTGGGTGATATTTGTAATGGCCCTTTACGCGTTAATTCCATAAGATTAGTTAATGTATACTATAGAGGATTTTGTAACTGGTCATCGGGAATGTGGGTTTTGTTTTTGATGTATTGTTCCCATGCGTCTAACATTTCAGCATTAATGTCCATTTTGGCATTTTTCATGTAATAATATTCATCTAGTTCTAGGAATTCGGAGACCTGACATGTCCACATATTCAGGTCTGGGGCCTCTTTGCTTTTCCAATTTTTAGCTATTAAGTATTTTACACTTGTTTTCATAACATAGAATAATTTTATATAAGGTTTGCGTTTAATTTTAGGGGGATTGTTTAGTAACCACACCAAGGGATCTAGATTAAATTGAGTATCTAGTAGTGTTTCTATTTCTGTTATAATCATTCTCCAAAAATGTTGGATCGTGTTACACCACCACCACATGTGAGCCATGTTGCTACCCTTATGACCACGTCTCCAATATTGATCTGATTTATTATGGAAAAGGCAGTGAAGTTTCTTGGAATTAAGGTACCATCTGTGTAAGAGTTTTAAATTGATTTCTAATAAGGTTAATGATATAGCTGTTTTTGATATATTTTGGAGAATAGTGATACTCGTTTGGGCCAGGATAATTATTCCCAGGTCATTTTCCCATTTTTCAAGAAAAGGTGGAATGTAACCAGGTGGATTAGTGGTTAGTATTTTATAGCCGTTGAGAGAGTATGGTTGATTGGTGGAGCTCAGACACACGTTTTCAAAATTTGTTAATGGTCTAACCAAACTTTTACATGCATTTTCTTTAAGCGAATGTACATGTTCCACTGTTACAAGTGAAATAGTTCACCTGTAGTGACCAAAATACTTACCTAAGCATGCTAGAGAGTCCTGCTAACCTGCTCCCCTTTTTTACAGATTCCCAGCCATGCTAACCTGCTCCCCATTTTTACAGATTCCCAGCCACACTAACAGGAGGCTTAGCATGGTGGCTCCCAGGGCCTGCATTAAAGGACCCTCTTCTTTAGTGCAGGCCCTGGTAGCCACCAGGCTAATCCTCCTGTTAGCACTACTGGTGCTCTGTGAAGAAGAGGAGTGGTTTAGCGCAGCTTTGAATTTTTTTGTCTATCTTTATATTTAGTGCCATATAAAATGTTGCACGTGGCTGAAATTATGTGTTAGAAGTGGAAAAATCTCCATAATGTTTTCTGACTCTATAATGCAATGCAATTTTGTGAGATGCAAACTTATTGAAGCCCATGGCTTTCATTCTCAGAAACCAACTTACATTATTGCATTTAGGCAAAATGATACTGTTTGATCTGGCTGCTCCCTTCAAAACCAGAAATATTCCCCATAATTCCAATGCCATGTAAGATACATTTTAATGCGAAATCAGTTGTCTGTTTTAAATGATTATTTCTACTTTTCATTTTATATAATTTATTTCAGAGATAAATTTAATAAACAGTAAATATTTCATTAGAATAGTATTCATTAATTAACAGAGAACAAAATATGTTAACAACCTTATGACTTTTCCTAAAGTATACTTATAAGAAAAAGAAAGAAAATGTACTCTGTGGTCAAATTGTATTAATCTTTATAATTTATACTTAAAAATATATAAATATGTTTCTATGAATGTATATAGCAATTATTGTAAACATGATAAAAATTTTGATTTATAAAGATATTTACTTCATTGAAATCTGATTCAGATAAAGTAAGTCATGATATATATTCTTTTTTTTTTTTACTAATACCAATTATTTGTCAATTTTCTTCTGTTAAATTGACATAATATGTTTGAAAAGCAGTGAAATGTAATTTATACATGAAAATGAAAGTGTATTGGATTTCAATTGAGAGAACAATTTCAGATAAATTGAATTAATTAGTTTCAGCTTAAGCATTGTGGCAATTTATTTCTTGAACAATACCATTTTCCAGAAGTCTTGGGATGTAATTGCCTTACATGTAAGTACCTTGGAAAATGAGAGTTGAACATTCATTATGTTCCAGTAATAATACTATTTTATTAATTAGCTTGAAACTGATTTTACACACGTCTCTATCAATTTGTTTTTCTTTGATAATCTTGAACAATATACATATTCACCTATTGATATATCTTTCTTTATAATGTATAATTATTAAATATTACCACTATATTAAATTTCATAGTTACTTCACATTTCTTTTAACCACTTCCACCGTCAGTTTTTTCTTCTTCTTTTTTTTTCTATTTTACATTTAGGCCCCTATGCTAAAAGCATTGTGACAATGATAAAGGTATCTGCAATGCGATCAAGGTTGCAGGTGAAATGCTATAAAAGGATTGAACCACTGTTAGAAGGAAGTATCGCCAAGAGGCATGTTACTACAGCATTATTTCCTGCCATGTAGTACTCCAGATGCCTACTTAGGTATCTCTTCAACACAGAATACCAGGGGAACGCAGCCAATGTGATAATAGAAGTACATTGTAAACTTTTTTTTAAAACAATATTCTCTGAATCACAAAAGAAAAATTTTGAGGTTTCATATCCCTTTAAAGGATGTGTTAATAACGTGAAATAAATTAGCAATCTACTATGCTCCTCTCGGGAAAGTCCTTTTGCTCCTCTTCCTGCTCTCCACCCACTCTACCTGACATCTATTACTTTTGTCTACCTCCCTGCAGTTATATTTAACATTAGTCAATTTTGGTTGTTTTCAAATTGTTAAAATAGTAAATAATACATTTCTTTATGTGTTCTAAAGTTTTAAAACATACTGATCGTCTGACCAATTGCATGCGTCATATCATTTTTTTCTTAGAAAACAATGTTGGTGAGGGGTCCTACATGCCTACAGTGTCTAAGGCAGGTATGTATGCATATCTCTTTAAAGGGACATGAAAACAACATTTTTCAATAAGATTTGAGATAGTACATACCATTGTATTAACTTCTTTCTAAAGACCGCTGCTCCATAACTTGTCCTCTTCCTCTGAGGCTGCGGTCTTCAATCCACCCAATCCTATATGATCGGTCTGATTGCACAAGAACTGCTTGTGTAATGATAAATGCCGATGTGCGGAGGACATGATATGCTACATCATATCATATCCACTCGCACTTTGATAAATTGTCCCCATGGAATAAACTTTCATAGAAGGTGGTAATGATGAAAACTGTGAGGGTCTTTAAGATTGTCTGGGATAAGCATAAGGCTATCCTGCAAACTAGCGGCTAGATTTAGAGTTTTGTCGGTAACTACCCGTGTAGCTAACGCTGGCTTTTTTCTCCCCGCACCTTTTAAATACCGCTGGTATTTAGAGTTCACAGAAGGGCTGCGTTAGGCTCCAAAAAGGGAGCTTATAGCATATTTACCGCCATTGCAACTCTCAATACCAGCGGTGCTTACGGACATGGCCAGTTTAAAAAACGTGCTCGTGCACGATTCCCCCATAGAAAACAATGGGACAGTTTGAGCTGAAAAAAAACCTAACACCTGCAAAAAAAGCAGCGTTCAGCTCCTAACGCAGCCCCATTGTTTCCTATGGGGAAACACTTCCTAAGTCTGCACCTAACGCCCTAACATGAACCCCGAGTCTAAACACCCCTAACCTTACACTTATTAACCCCTAATCTGCCGCCCCCGCTATCGCTGACCCCTGCATATTTTTTTAAACCCTAATCTGCTGCTCCGTACACCGCCGCAACCTACATTATACCTATGTACCCCTAATCTGCTGCCCCTAACACCGCCGACCCCTATATTATATTTATTAACCCCTAATCTGCCCCCACAACGTCGCCACCAGCTACCTACAATAATTAACCCCTAATCCGCCTCACTAACCCTATAATAAATAGTATTAACCCCTAATCTGCCCTCCCTAACATCGCTGACACCTAACTTCAAGTATTAACCCCTAATCTGCCGACCGGACCTCACCGCTACTCTAATAAATGTATTAACCCCTAAAGCTAAGTCTAACCCTAACACTAACACCCCCCTAAGTTAAATATAATTTAAATCTAACGAAATAAATTAACTCTTATTAAATAAATTATTACTATTTAAAGCTAAATACTTACCTGTAAAATAAACCCTAATATAGCTACAATATAAATTATAATTATATTGTAGCTATTTTAGGATTAATATTTATTTTACAGGTAACTTTGTAATTATTTTAACCAGGTACAATAGCTATTAAATAGTTAATAACTATTTAATAGCTACCTAGTTAAAATAATTACAAAATTACCTGTAAAATAAATCCTAACCTAAGTTACAATTAAACCTAACACTACACTATCAATAAATTAGTTACATAAAATACCTACAATTAAATCTAACACTAGACTATCAATAAATTAATTAAATAAAATACCTACAATTAAATCTAACACTACACTATCAATACATTAATTAAATAAAATATCTACAAATAAATACAAATAAATAAACTAACTAAAGTACAAAAAATAAAAAAAGCTAAGTTACAAAAAATAAAAAAATTAATTACAAACATAATAAAAATATTACAACAATTTTAAGCTAATTACACCTACTCTAAGCCCCCTAATAAAATAACAAAGCCCCCCAAAATAAAAAAATGCCCTTCCCTATTCTAAAATTAAAATAGAAAAGCTCTTTTACCTTACCAGCCCTTAAAAGGGACTTTTGCGGGGCATGCCCCAAAGAAAACAGCTCTTTTGCCTGTAAAAAAAACATACAATACCCCCCCAACATTACAACCCACCACCCACATACCCCTAATCTAACCCAAACCCCCCTTAAATAAACCTAACACTAAGCCCCTGAAGATCTTCCTACCTTATCTTCACCACAACGGGTATCACCGATCCGTCCAGGCTCCGAAATCTTCATCCAAGCCCAAGCGGGGGCTGGAGATCCATCATCCGGCTGAAGTCTTCTATCAAGCGGCAAGAAGAAGTCCAGAAGAGGCTCCAAAGTCTTCATCCTATCCGGGCAGAAGAGGAGATCCAGACCGGCAACCATCTTCATCCAAGCGGCATCTTCTATCTTCATCCGATGACGAGCGGCTCCATCTTGAAGACCTCCGGCACGGATCCATCCTCTTCTTCCGACGTCCTAAGTCCGAATGAAGGTTCCTTTAAATGACGTCATCCAAGATGGCGTCTCTTGAATTCCGATTGGCTGATAGGATTCTATCAGCCAATCGGAATTAAGGTAGGAAAAATCTGATTGGCGGTATGGAAAAGTCGCGGCTGCAAAGTGAGCGTTAGACCCTTTCCTGACTGACTCTAAATACCAGCGGTAGCCCAAAACCAGCGTTAGGAGCCTCTAACGCTGGTTTTGACGGCTAGCGCCAAACTCTAAATCTAGCCGTAGGTAAGTTAATACTTTTAGGAAATATTGGGCCTATGTATATCCTCCATCAAAATCGATGTTTCTATAAAGAAATGTTAAAGTTGTTGAACATTGCATGATCTATCTCTAAAATAAACATAAAAATGTTTATTTAAATTGAATGTACCTTTAAAGACAACAAAGAATAACATTAAAAAAGCAATTTTGATAATAGAAGTAAATAAAAAATAAAATAAATGTATTATTTATCTGAATAATGAAAGAATAAATTTGGGTTTCATGTCCATTTAATTATTAAAAGAAAGTTTGAGACTTGGCTGATGTTATTCTATAGCAGGAATGGACAGCTGGCAGCGCATGAGCTTCCCGAGGCCCTCTGCACTGATAATGTGTGCTATAGTTTTTGTGGTCACAGGAAAAAAACAGTATGAAAAAGATTGCTTAGGGACTTCTGCTTGATGGAAAAACTCAAATAAGCCATCTGAAGATGAGAACAGTAAATAGAGTGTACCCTGCCACATTACCTAAATCTTAGAAGCAAAAAAGGTTCCAAACAGGATCGCCTTAAACGTAAAATAAAGTCTTTATTGAAAAAAACTAAAAAATGTCACAAAGACAGCACTCCAAAAATAGCAGGGTAAAAAGATCTTACATGTTTCGGCAATAGACCGCCATAATCATAGACCAACCTAAATCTTGGCTTGTGGCACTGAACATTTTTAGGAGATACAGTATATTACTTGTGTGTTTAAAGGACCAGTCAACACATTAGATTTGCATAATCAACAAATGCAAGATAACAAGACAATGCAATAGCACTTAGTCTGAACTTCAAATGAGTAGTAGATTTTTTTATAACAAATGTCAAAGTTATGTATATTTTCACTCCCCTTGTACCATGTGATAGCAATCAACCAATCACAAATGCATATACATATAGTCTGTGAATTCTTGCACATGCTGAGTAGGATCTGGTGACTCAAAAAGTGTAAATATTAAAGACTGTGCACATTTTTTTTAATGGAAGTAAATTGAAAAGTTGTTTCAAATTACATGCTGTATCTAAATCATGAAAATGGAATTTAACCTGAGTGTCCCTTTAATACTCATAAATTAATATTCGGCCCTTAAAGGGTACATGAAACCCATTTTTTTCTTTCATGATTCAAATAAAGCATACCATTTTAAACAACTTTCCAATTTACTTCATTTGTCTAGTTCGTTTTGTTCTCTTGGTTGGTATCTTTTTTTTTAAAGCATACCTAAGTAGGGTCAGGAGCTGAGAGCAAGCTGCTGATTGTTGGATGAACATGTATGCCTCTTGTTATTGGCTTACTTATGTGTTCAGTTAGCTCCCAGTAGTGCATTACTGCTTCTTCAAGAAAGGATAATAAGAGAATGAAGCAAAATTGATAATATAAGTCAATTGGAAAGATATTTACAAATGTATGCTCTATCTGAATCATGAAAACACTGTGGTTTTAATGTCCCTTTAAGGCTTCTAAAATATTGATCTGTGGTCCCCATGTATTAGAAAGTTGGCCCTCACTGTTCTACAGCAGCACAACAGAAATGTCTTGTAAATACAAAGTGTTAACTTCCTCTTTAATAAACGATGCAGAATAATCATTGCAGAATCTAATCTTTTTGATTCCACAGAGGACCCCAGAACATTAACAATTGCTCAGAATAATTGTAAGATTTTATTTATTTCAATACAAATAATATCAGGACATTGGATATAGTAACCACTCTGACTTTTTCTTCCTCATAGTCTCCAATGGAGAGCATAGAAAGAAAAAACACTTATCGATGTGCGCTAACCTAACAAGAGTTATTGATATTTCACTTAATAGTTTAATAATAATAATAATTATTAAAAAAAACATTATACATACTGTAGAAAATACATATACAGTGCCCTCAACAAATATTGGCACCCTTGGTAAATATTAGTATAGAAGGCTGTGTAGCTATGTCTTTATTGTTTAACCTTTGATCATTTGTTCAAATACACAAAAATATTCTTCTTTCATGGATATCAAACAATTGCAAACACAAAACAGGTTTATAAAAAAAATTATCTTTGTTAAATATATGCGTGGCACAATTATCGGCACCCCTATGAATTCATATGAGAAAAATATATTTGAGGAATATTTTACATTTTTTAGTACCCCTGGGTGACTAGGATCAGGAAATTGTTTAACCATGACTTCCTGTTTCTCAAGGGTATAAATATGAGGTAACACAAGGCCAAATTAATTCATCACAATGATCAAGGAATATAGCTATGTGCGAAAAAAGGCTGTTGAACTTAAAGGGACACTGAACCCAAATTTTTCCTTTTGTGATTTAGATAGAGCATGCAATTTTAATTAACTTTCTAATTTACTCCTATTATCAAATTTTCTTCATTCTCTTTTGTATTTTTATTTGAAAAGCAAGAATGTAAGTTTAGATGCCGGCCCATTTTTGGTGAAAAACCTGGGTTGCTCCTGCTGATTGGTATATAAATTCACCCACCAATAAACAAGTTCTGTCCAGGGTCTGAACCAAAAATTGGCTGGCTCCTTAGCTTAGATGCCTTCTTTTTCAAATAAAGATAGCAAGAGAATGAAGAAAATTTGATAATAGGAGTAAATTAGAAAGTTGCTTAAAATTGCACACTCTATCTGAATCAGGAAAGAAAAAAAATTGGGTTCCGTGTCCCTTTAACAAAATGGGAAGTGGCTATAAGAAAATAGCAAAAACTTTGGGAAAAAACATTTCCACCATCAGGGCAATAATTAGGAAGTTCCAGTCAACTGGAAATGTTGTGAATACACCTGGAAGATGACATGTGTCGATATTGTCTCAAAACACTGTAAAGAGGATGATTCAAGT
Organism: Bombina bombina; assembly: GCF_027579735.1. NCBI lineage: Eukaryota > Metazoa > Chordata > Amphibia > Anura > Bombinatoridae > Bombina > Bombina bombina. Next base: position 427,339,472 of record NC_069499.1, on the reverse strand, counting down.
GGCCAAAATCTCTTCAAGGATCACAACTGGAGAATTGCAGAAGTGAGTTGTGCCTTGGGGTCAGAAAGTCTCCAAAACTACAATTTGATGTAACCTGTATCACCACATGTTGTTTGAAAGAGTTTCAAGAAAAAAGCCTCTCTCATCCAAAAACAAACTCAAGCATCTTCAGTTTGACAGACACTACTGAAACGGCAAATGGGATTGGGTTCTATGGTCAGATGAAACAAAAATAGAGCTTTTTGGCAATAAACACCAAAGGGGGGTTTGGCACACACAGAGATGTAGCCATATGGAAAAGTACCTCATGTCCACGGATAAATATGTTGGTGGCTCTTTAATGTTTTGGGGCTGTTTTCTGCTAGAGGACCAGGACAGTTTGTTAGGATACATGGCATTATGGACTCATCTATCAAGACCATATTACCATGATATCAAATATCAACTGATATTAAATGAACACCTGACTGCCTCTGTCAGAAAGCTTAAAATGGGCCATGATTGGATCTTCCATCAGGACAATGATCCAAAACATCAAAATCAACACAAAAATAGTTTACTGACCACAAAATCCAGGTCCTGCCATGGCCATCCCAGTCCCCTGACTTGAACCACATAGAAAACCTGTGGGGTGAACTGAAGAGGAAAGTCCACCAGCGTTGACCTTGAAATTTGAAGAATCTGGAGAAATTCTGTATGGAGGATAGGTCTCAGATCCCTTGGCATGTATTCTCCAAGCTCAGCAGGCTTTATAGGAGAAGTCCAAAGCAAAAAAAGTTAATCCAGAGCAACTCAAGGGGATGAGATTAGAAAATGGAAAGGCTGGTCTTTCATGTTTTGGACCAGTCTTTGCCTTTTTTTTGTACCCTGTTTTAAACAATACCATGGAATAAAGATTTTGCTTTTTAATCTCATCCCCTTGAGTTGCTCCGGATGATCTTTTTTTGCTTTAGATTTCTATTTGTGAGTTACGAGGAGTCCCCTACACTATCCGTAGGAATTCTACTTAGATTGTCTCCCTTTGTTTCCTACCTCAGTACAGTGTTGCCGTGCCAAAGACACACCCCTGATTGAGTCCGGAACATTGGTCTGCCTGTGATTCGTCTGAAGGTTGTATTGCTTTATCCTTGTTGGCTCTACTTCTGAGGAACATCACAATCATGGCTGTTGATTGGCCCTGCGGCCAATAAGGGCGGGGTAATATACGCAGCCTTGATGACAGGTGTCCGGAGCGCTAATAGCTGACACGGATGGTAGATGCCAGTAGATGCCAAAGCTTTAAAGGTGTATTTAACTCTGAAGACACGGCAGTCCTTGGTCTCCTTAATCATGCTGGGGGTGAGTTTTGAAAAACAAAAGTCTCCATAACCACTATGTACAGGTTATTGTTTGCTCACTAAGCATACGGACCTTAGAAACCAGGAGACTTTTCTCATTATAGGAGTAGTCTCAGAGCTGTTATCTTGCAAAGGGAGGTAGCACAAATAATTGACTAAAATGGTGCCAATAATTGGGCCACACACACAGTAGCTCTCAAAAGTGAGTACACCCCTCACATTTTTGTAAATATTTTATTATATCTTTTCATGTGACAACACTAAAGAAATAACACTTTGCTACAATGTAAAGTAGTGAGTGTACAACCTGTATAACAGTGTAAATTTGCTGTCCCCTCAAAATAACTCAACACACAGCCAATAATGTCTAAATTGTTGGCAACAAAAGTGAGTACACCCCTAAGTGGAAATGTCGAAATTGGGCACAATTAGCCATTTTCCCTCCCCGGTGTCATGTGAATCATTAGTGTTACAAGGTCTCAGGTGTGAATGGAGAGCAGGTGTGTTAAATTTGGTGTTATCGCTCTCACACTCTCTCATACTGGTCACTGGAAGTTCAATATGGCACCTCATGGCAAAGAACTCTCTGAGGATCTGAAAAAAAGAATTGTTGCTCTACATAAAGATGGTTTAGGCTATAAGAAGATTGCCAAGACCCTGAAACTGAGCTGCAGCATGGTGGGCAAGACCATACAGCGGTTTCACAGGACAGGTTCCACTCAGAACAGGCCTCACCATGGTCGACCAAAGAAGTTGAGTGCACGTGCTCATCGTCATATCCAGAGGTTGTCTTTGGGAAATAGACATATGTGTGCTGCCAGCATTGCTGCAGAGGTTGAAGGGGTGGGGGGTCAGCCTGTCAGTGCTCAGACCATATGTCGCACACTGCATCAAATTGGTCTTCATGGCTGTCGTCCCAGAAGGAAGCCTCTTCTAAAGATGATGCACAAGAAAGCCTGCAAACAGTTTGCTGAAGACAAGCAGACTAAGGACATGGATTACTGGAACCATATTCTGTGGTCCAAAGAGACCAAGATAAACTTATTTGGTTCAGATAGTGTCAAACGTGTGTGGTGGCAACCAGGTGAGGTGTACAAAGTGTGCCTTGCCTACAGTGAAGTGGTGGGAGTGTCATGGTCTGGGCCTGCATGAGTGCTGCCGGCACTGGGGAGCTACAGTTCATTGAGGGAACCATGAATGCAAACATGTACTGTGACATACTGAAGTGGAGACTGGGTCGCAGGGCAGTATGCCAACATGATAACGACCCCAAACACACCTCCAAGACGGCCACTGCCTTGCTAAAGAAGCTGTGCGTAAAGGTGATGGACTGACCAAGCATGTCACCAGACCTAAACCCTATTGAGCATCTGTGGGGCATCCTCAAATGGAAGGTGAGGGAGCGCAAGGTCTCTAACATCCACCAGCTCCATGATGTCATCATGGAGGAGAGGAAGAGGACTCCAGTGGCAACCTGTGAAGATCTGGTGAACTCCACGCAAAAGAGGGTTAAGGCAGTGCTGGAAATTAATGGTGGCCACACAAAATATTGACACTTTGGGCCCAATTTGGACATTTCCACTTAGGGATGTAGTCACTTTTGTTGCCAATGGTTTAGACATTAATGGCTGTGTGTTGAGTTATTTTGAGGGGACAGCAAATTTACACTGTTATACAGGTTGTGCACTCACTACTTTACATTGTAGCAAAGTGTTATTTCTTCAGTGTTGTCACATGAAAAGATAAAATAAAATATTTACAAAAATATTTACAAAAATGTGAGGGGTGTACTCAGTTTTGTGTGATAAGGAACTTTTAAGTGCCATTTTTGTCTTACACCCTACACCTGCCAACATTAACCCCTTTTAACTGCTTCTTGCACGTTTTTTTTTTGTTTTTTTTTTAAATGTGTATATATATGTGCACAGTATATATATAAATATGCATGTGGATATATGTGTTTATATGTATGTTAGTGTGCACTTTCATACGTACACATATATACATGTATAAAGACATATATACATATATATACATACACACATACAAATATATACACATATATACACCTTCGAGTCCTTCACAGTCAAACACATTGACATATACTATATCTCTTTTGTCTCTTAATAAACATATTTATTAGAGACACTTTTAGCATGAAATAAAATATACAAGAAGTAATACCTGCATATAGGTAGGATTATAAATGCTTTATAATACAAAGCTAAAAATAGTAATGAAGGAGAACATTCACTTATGGACCTAAAAGTGTACTATATAGCCCTATGAGGACAGAGCTGCAATACATAAAACTTCACACTTCAATACTGTAACGTTGCTATGAATTAGAGTGCTATTTCTATTCTCTGATGCTGGTACAATGTAGTGGGGTAACTAGGTGGACAGTTCAGTTTAATCTAAAATAGGAGCTGGACTGGGTTGTAAACAGTTATCAATGTACCTGCAAAGATCAATAAAGTGATTCTCTAATAATTAAGTTACAGCATCTTCAAAGTATTGTAGTCAAAGCTACATAGTAGTTAGGATGGTATAATAAGACTTACTGAAGGTCCCAGATTTGCTCAAATAAGTGATGCAGTTCTCTACTGACCTTGTTGCTAGGCCACCTACAGCCCTAACAGTCAAGATCCGCGTAAGGAGATCATTGAAACTGCACATCAGGGGGCCAATTTATTATATGTCTGTCCGACATGATCCGCTCAGCGGATAAAGTCCAACAGACATTGCTGAATGCCGACAGCATCTGGTGAACTGCTTGTGCAATGCCGCCCCTGCAGATTCGCTAGCAAGGGGTGTCAATCAACCCAATCGTAACTGATCGAGTTGATTACTGTCCGCCGCTCAGAGGCGGCGGTTCAGTTAAGGAGCAGAGGTGCTAAGACCGCTGCTTCTTAACTGCTGTTTCCAGCGAGCCTGAAAACAGATGTATTAGGCAACAAACGGTACTTAATAATTCGGCCCCCAGGTATCAATTGAACCCATTAAAAGTATAGAACTCGCTAAAGGGATGTCAGCCACACTAAACATTCTCTGGATATTCAGTTTTACCATTCACCTGTAGCTCTCCACTTGAAATCTAGGCCTTTTTTTCCCCAAAGGTCGACGACCATTGTCCATTATTAAGATTGCTGATGTGGTGAAATAGAGATTGAATATTGTAGGAAGTGTCTGTTTTTGAAAGTTTGAAATGGTTTTGATATAAAAAAGCAAATTTTGTTTTCCTTATATTGAATGAGGATTTCATAAAGATAGTGATTGACAACACATTTTATTATAAATCAGATTACCAATAACGTTTTACATTGAAGGTATTTTAGTTCATCCTATAGTGAGAAACCAACAAAAAACATAATTAATAATTGCAAAGTAATAACCAATTTTAATGAAAATAGGAGTAGTAATATTCCTTTAAATTAGAAAGTAGGCATAACTCTTATTCCACTGTTGTTGTACTTGTCAAATTCTGAATCATATCTTTATTCCTAAGTGTATTATATTTTTATTCACAATTCATTCTTTACAACATCTAGCCCGGTAAGACACACTGATTCATTTTTAGAGATTGTTTCATAAAAATTATAGGCCAGCTTGATGCCATTTATCAAAATCCTAATAAAATAGTTACAAGGAAAAGGTCATGATTCTTAGAATATGCTTAAAAAATTATAGCATTGTAACAGGAGAATTTAAAATTTGCATCTTGTTAACAGATATAGTTCAAATTATGTAATCCAATACAATGCATCTTATCATTTTGCAAGAACCCAAATGTTTCAGAAAGAATTGAGGATACTCTTTTTAAAATAAATTAATTGAATGCACTGTAAAGTCAAAGCAAGGAACATTTTACATTTTTCATGACTAACACAATTGCAAGAATAATCTTAACCTTTCCATCAAACAGATTTCAGTTACATATTTTTGTACAATGCCCTTCATATAACAGTAATAAGTCAGCCTTGTGTTTAATATCTTAATATCTTTAAAATTAAAGTGATCTTGCCTAGATATGACAGACGCATATTTATCATTTAAAATGTAAGCAAAATTGTCATTTTAGTTGTTCTAGGTTTGTTATCAAAACGTATTTTATTACTCTCTTGTCATGGCCTTGGATCCAACCTAGAGCACTAAAGACGAAATTCCATGAGTACCAATTAGATGTTAGGGTTTTTATTTCTTCTTCTGGAGAAATCTCCTGTGAAATGTCTTCAGGTTTGCAGAATGGGTCTACTTAATGGGAAACTATTGTAAAATGTGTTTCCCCTTAATGTGTTTTCAATTATTTATATAAACTGCATAGTACTTCCTGTGTGGGTTTTGCATTTGAAATAGCTGGTTTTGCTAATTAAAACAACGTCTCATTGTTCTCAAGAACATTGTTCATTGAAATAGGCTAAATTTACAGGAATTGCAGACCAGTTTATCCTATCTTTATCTCTACAGTATCTTTCTGTAGTATCAGTTAGCAAAAAAAGATATTTAAATTAAAAGAGTAAACCTAACGGAGTTTTGTCCATTACATTTTATACCCTGAAGCTTGTTTTACAAGTTATTGAGAACACATTAAGAGAAAAATATTATACAGTACACTATCCTTATTAGGACACAACATTACTAAAGGAACATAAAAGTGAGAAACAGACAGAGAAAGAGTGAATAATTGAAAAGAGAGTTAGAAAGGTGAGAGAGGAGAGAGAAAAGAGAGAGAATGTGAAGGAAAGATATGAAACAGTGGAGAGAGACTAAAGAGAATTGCTATAGAAGGGAGAGAGAGAAGACAGAGTGGATAGAGAAGGGAGAGAGAGGGATAGTCAAAGAGGGAAGGTAGCAGGGAAAAGAGAGAGAAAAACAAGAGAAGACAGAGTAGAGTCTAAAGGAGAGAGGAAAGGAAGAACAAGAGAGAGGTAGAAAGAGAGAGGAAGGAGAAATAGATGTGAAAGGGAGATTGAAGTGACAGTAGGGGGAGAGAGATTGAAAATAGAGAAGGAATGGAAGAGAGGGGAAGTAGTAAAAGAAAGGAGATTGAAGAAAGTGAAGTCAGTGGCAGAGATAAGAGCGGAGGGAGAGAGACAAATTAGGGGGCAATGGAGGAAGGAAAGAAGAAGAAATAAAAGGAAAGAGGGATGTGAACCAAAAAGAGTAAAGAAAGAAGAGAATGAGAGGGGAGAATGTGAGAGAAGGGACAGAGAAGAGAAAGAATATAATAAATGATAATAGCAGGTTATTACCTATGGTTGCAGGGGAGAAAATGCTTAAAAGGCAGTCCTCCTTTCACTTTTACATGTTTATAGTTGCCTGTGCCCCCTCTGCCTCCTGAGTATGCTGAAGCTGACAGTACTACACAGGCAGGCAGAAGGTGGAGGGAAGTGAGAAGTCTGCACTTGACAGCCATGAAACTTGCAGTTGTTTAAGAGTATGTGAGGGTTAGATTATCCAGCTGTGCCAGGAGAAAATTGATGGGCAGGGCAACTATACTACCAAAAACTAACATCCCAGGGGCAGAAAAATAAAACAAAGAGAGCACTTTTTTTCTATGCCCCTATGTAAGGCCCTATCAAGAGTGAGGCCTTAGGCAGTCGCCTATTTGGCCTAACACTAGGGTCACCTATGTATACACATAAAAACTCATAAATACATATGTATACATATATAGACATATATATATATAAGTGCATTGAAGCCCTTTGCAGTTAAGTAGATGAATACATGAAAAAGCATATTTATGCAATGTGAATTTCTAGTAAAGTGTTATAGTGTGTATTTACTGCCAATGTCTTCATGAATATCTATGAGGAGAGGTTTGTGTATACCCATAGAGCATTCCTACAACATGGGATATGCTGGTTTAGATATATAGACAACATATTTGGCATATGGAGGGGCGACATGGACTCCTTACTTGAATTTGTAGCTGACTTAAATATCTCTACCAGACACATTAAACTAAAACTAGTGAGTAGTGAGGAATCAATTGATTTCCTGGACACAACTGTTTATAAAAATGATGGGAAATTGCTAGTTGATTTGTATAGGAAAGATAGTGACAGAAACAGTCTGTTAAAATATGAGAGTGCTCACTATCCCCCTTTGATCAATAGCCTCCCTAAAAGCCAATTGCTCAGAGTAAAAAAGATTGTGTCTGATGAGGCTTTGGCACAGACCAGATTAAATGAAATGGGTAACCTCTTCTTACAAAGAGGTTATCCAAAGCCACTAGTTGAACAACAGATTAGAGAGATTGGGAATGTGTCTAGGACATCTATCTTAAAGGGTGACTATAGCAATAAAAAGAGGAAAGACAAGGATAAGGACAAGCAAATTATTTTTGTATCTCAGTTTAACCCTTTGAGTGACAAAATAACTAAGATCATTAGGAAACACTGGTCTAATATTAAGGGATTTGAACCCTAACATTGTTGAATTTCAGGAGGTACCCATGCCCGCCTACCGGCTGTGTTAGAACATAAAAGATGTTCTTATTAAAGCTGATGTAGGGTCCAAGAAGAAAATTTTTCAAACTTTTCTATCTACCCCTAAGGTTGGCTGTTTTCCCTGTTTGGGATGCTGCAATTGTAGCAACATCATACAAGGAGATCACTTTGTACATCCCCTTAATGGGAGAAAGTATAAAATCCCAGGTTTTTTACCTGTAATTCTGAGTACATTATATACCTCATTAAGTGTCCTTGTTCGAAAATCTATATTGGAGAATCTACCAGAAGGGTTAGAGACAGGATCAATGGACATAAATCCAATATACGTTGTGGTAATAGGGATGCTCCTGTCTCTAACCACTTCTTACAAGCAGGACACAATATATCCCAACTCAGATACCAAATAATTGAACAAATTAAAAAACCTAGGAGGGGGGGGGTGATAGACAGAGAATGTTAAAGTGTAGAGAAACATTTTGGATCTACACTTTACAATCTCTAGCCCCACTGGGTATGAACAAAGAAATAGACTGGAGTGTTACCTTGTGATTTATGCCTAGATATTTTCCTAAATTTGTGCTTACAATGTAAATGGTTTGTGACAATGTGTATAAAACTAAATGCTAAGCATTGTGTTACAAATAATCTATTTGTATTCTTCTAGGTCTCAGAGTATTAGAAGTGATGGCCTTTTCTTACCACTTGATGGAGCTGTGAATATTTGAATGTTTGCATCTGATTGCTAATAATGATTAATGTACACCTGTAACAGGTAATAGTCTCCTTCCCAGTTGGGTATATAGGTGTGGTTGTTAGGCCTTGTTTTTATCTCACATGATTAAGGTCTTTTGACCGAAACGTCGTGCTGTGTATCTGTTGATGTCCCAATAAATCTACTTTGTCGTTGTGGTGCTGTTCCTTCTTTGGAAAATTACTGGATTTGAGGTTTGGGCAGAACCTGGGAATTGTGCACCTTTTCCTTTGCAGTACCTATGCTGTCCCTCTCCTGTGGTAATTGCTCAGAGACATTGCCAGAAATCAATCCGATCGAGTACGATCGGGTTGATTGACACCCCCTGCTGGCGGCCCATTGGCCGCGAGTCTGCAGGGGGCGGCATTGCACCAGCAGCTCTTGTGAGCTGCTGGTGCAATGCTGAATATGACGAGCGTATTGCTTGCCGTATTAAGCAAGGTCTGTCGGACCTGATCCGCACTGTCGGATCAGGTCAGACAGACCTTGATAACTAGAGGCCTAAGTATTTAAATAGTTATTCCTTTATATATCTGTATATATCGCTACTTGTATAAAATCATGTATAAATTAATATAGGTATAAATACATATTTGTGCAAAATTCCATCAGAAATGTATTTAAATATCTCTTTAAGAATAAATAGAGGATATTCTGCTATGTGCAGAACATCGGATTATGAAATATGTAATATTATCTTTTTATGTTGTGCTTTTAAATAACCACAACCTTGTTTGTGGGTGTTAGGATTTTTTTCAACTTTTTACTTTCAACTCAATATACAAGTGTGAATTGGCAAGCACAAAAAATTACTGGCAGGTTTAACGCTCAAACACGAGTGCAAACTACCGCTCCACTCATAATCTAGACCGTAATCAGTAGTTCTTCTTACTCCACCTTATTCTGCCTTATGCTTAATTTGATCAGTGAAGTTTGTGATTGGATGTAGCAACATAAAAGTACAGTCTACACCTGATTTAACAATGAACCGTTCATTTAATCAAAATTAAATCATACCGCTGCACCACTTTACACACATAGAAGATGGACATTTATCATAGTAATCTTCAGTTTAGTAACTTGATTTTTCATATCGATACGGTCGCCAAACTCCTCCCCCTCTTCCTTCGTCACCTTCTCTATTGTTTTCCATGCTCCTTCATGTTCTTAACGGTAACTTTGCTGTTTTGTTAATGCGGATGCGCATTTTCTTCTGCCCACTCGCAAGCAGGCATCTGAAGTGCGGTTGTGATTACCTTAGTGGCTAGATTTTTTTATTAACAGTTGGGGTAGTATGGCGGCCATATCGACATGCAATAAATGTATGTACTTTGGGTAATTAGTCCTATGCCGTTAGAGCTAGACAACATGCAATGTGGTGCAGGTGAGTCTTCTATTACTGATCTAAGGTATGGAATTAAGTTGCATCGGGTGTTGACTGTTCCTTTAACTAAGCAAATTTTTTTTAAAAAGTAAACCCTTTTGACCTTTTGTACCACATAAAACTTTAGATATAACTAGAACAATGATGTGTATTGATGAATATATAGTACATCTAACAAATGAAAAAATTCTCTCCACTTAGATGGGATTTTCTAAAAAGCTCTGTCAGTGCTATGAGGTCCTTATTGGTATTCCTAAATGACAAATGTAGGTCCCAATTTATCAAAGTATAAAGTATGCATTACAATTCTAACTAATTATACAGGGAGTGCAGAATTATTAGGCAAGTTGTATTTTTGAGGATTAATATTATTATTGAACAACAACCATGTTCTCAATGAACCCAAAAATCTCATTAATATCAAGGCTGAATAGTTTTGGAAGTAGTTTTTAGTTTGTTTTTAGTTTTAGCTATTTTAGGGGGATATCTGTGTGTGCAGGTGACTATTAAGGTGCATAATTATTAGGCAACTTAACAAAAAACAAATATATACCCATTTCAATTATTTATTTTTACCAGTGAAACCAATATAACATCTCAACATTCACAAATATACATTTCTGACATTCAAAAACAAAACAAAAACAAATCAGTGACCAATATAGCCACCTTTCTTTGCAAGGACACTCAAAAGCCTGCCATCCATGGATTCTGTCAGTGTTTTGATCTGTTCACCATCAACATTGCGTGCAGCAGCAACCACAGCCTCCCAGACACTGTTCAGAGAGGTGTACTGTTTTCCCTCCTTGTAAATCTCACATTTGATGATGGACCACAGGTTCTCAATGGGGTTCAGATCAGGTGAACAAGGAGGCCATGTCATTAGATTTTCTTCTTTTATACCCTTTCTTGCCAGCCACGCTGTGGAGTACTTGGACGCGTGTGATGGAGCATTGTCCTGCATGAAAATCATGTTTTTCTTGAAGGATGCAGACTTCTTCCTGTACCACTGCTTGAAGAAGGTATCTTCCAGAAACTGGCAGTAGGACTGGGAGTTGAGCTTGACTCCATCCTCAACCCGAAAAGGCCCCACAAGCTCATCTTTGATGATACCAGCCCAAACCAGTACTCCACCTCCACCTTGCTGGCGTCTGAGTCGGACTGGAGCTCTCTGCCCTTTACCAATCCAGCCACGGGCCCATCCATCTGGCCCATCAAGACTCACTCTCATTTCATCAGTCCATAAAACCTTAGAAAAATCAGTCTTGAGATATTTCTTGGCCCAGTCTTGACGTTTCAGCTTGTGTGTCTTGTTCAGTGGTGGTCGTCTTTCAGCCTTTCTTACCTTGGCCATGTCTCTGAGTATTGCACACCTTGTGCTTTTGGGCACTCCAGTGATGTTGAAGCTCTGAAATATGGCCAAACTGGTGGCAAGTGGCATCTTGGCAGCTGCACTCTTGACTTTTCTCAGTTCATGGGCAGTTATTTTGCGCCTTGGTTTTTCCACACGCTTCTTGCGACCCTGTTGACTATTTTGAATGAAACGCTTGATTGTTCGATGATCACGCTTCAGAAGCTTTGCAATTTTAAGAGTGCTGCATCCCTCTGCAAGATATCTCACTATTTTTGACTTTTCTGAGCCTGTCAAGTCCTTCTTTTGACCCATTTTGCCAAAGGAAAGGAAGTTGCCTAATAATTATGTACACCTGATATAGGGTGTTGATGTCATTAGACCACACCCCTTCTCATTACAGAGATGCACATCACCTAATATGCTTAATTGGTAGTAGGCTTTCAAGCCTATACAGCTTGGACTAAGACAACATGCATAAAGAGGATGATGTGGTCAAAATACTCATATGCCTAATAATTCTGCACTCACTGTATGCATCATATAAAGTAAGATGGAAAAAATATATTTAATTTAAACTTTGTATTTAATGTGCAATCTAATAATTTTGAACTAGAAAGTTAAAATCAAAACAAAAAGATCAAAATGCAGACATATTTTCCTATTGATGCTGTCTTGATAAATGTGCGTATCTGAAGTTCTCTCCCATATTATATTCTTTAAGTATGCTGTGCCTACAGGTTATGTTCTTTTAACTCGTCAAATGTAAGATGGTACATTTATCTCAAAATACACAATACACTTTTTGAACTAATAGAAAAATACTTATCAAACTAGAAGTGAATACAAGGTAATGTCCAAAACTGCATTATTTAATTTGTATATGTTGCAATAAGTGCCATGTGCTCTCTTTTACATGTTATATTTGTCTTACCTTGTGAGATTCTTAATTCTAGAGATCTTAATACCTTTATATCTGAGCCAGCTCCCCATTTGCTAGGACTTCCAGGTTTAGCCCCTATTTTAGGAAATGTAATGAGGTCTGTTCAAGCAGGGGTTGGCTCAATAATATCACTTAGACAATTTAGCCCAACATTTTATAATGGGAATTATTTTTTTTATAAAATATACTTTACATTCATATAATCCATTATTCTCAATAGTTCCCAATAATGACGATAATTATTTAATTGCACATAAATGTACTACTTAAATGACATAAAGAACATGGCTAAAAATCATTTTACAATTTCTGATTTGTGTTCACTAAGCAGGTGCAGATTGTTGCAATACGTTTTTACTTTTCATTTTAACATACAGTATAATTAATTTTACAAATACATTAATGTTTTTTCTTTGTTTTTTTACACACTATTGGATCATTTTTGAGGAATTAATGATCCCTTGCAGGAATAGATAGCTAAATACCTTTAAGCTAGCACTCACACCACTTCTCTTTTCTATTGCATAAAATGTTAGGCCTGCTCTTCAGTTTTTTCCCTTGGCCCAATGCCCTCAGCACTATGAGTCTTAGTGACTGAAAACTCAAGAACAATTTTCTTTTTAACAAGAATAATTTAAACAATTTAAATTAATTTCAGTGTTTTTGTACTCTAAATACATCTCTTCTGTATTTCATTGCATGAAAAATGTATTCTGTCAACCCTTTTGTTGTGACCTCTTGGCAGGAAAGAAGGTTTCAGAATTGTCTAATACTACTCTAGCAAGCACATCATTCTCCTCCTAGGCCCTGTTATATTCTTTCTGCGTTAAAGTAAGTAAAGAATTTTGACTTCCATGCTATTAATACTTACATCTCCATACTGTCACCTTTCAGTTTAGTCTATTCATTTCAGTTTCCTATGTTCTAAGGGAATTTTAGAAAGAGTGCATGCATTTAAAAGAAGTCAAGTTTCTGATCTACTTTTGAAATGTCATTGTGAAAATGTTGCACAGCATAGTAGTTCCACAAAATGGCAAAATATTTATTTGTAAAACTGATCTTTGCAAAGGGTTATTTGAGTTAGTTCTGTAACTTAATGTCAACAGTGGTATCTCTAACACACTCAGACCAATTATTTTAACATTTTTGTTGCTAAGAAAATTTAAGTTTTTTTTAGAGTTATAGTGTATCTGAATCTTGAAGTGTTTTCTTCTACAGGCAGCAATAAGAGTTATAAGAAGCTGCAATGATCAGCAAGAATACAGATAGCAACAGTTGCAGAATATTTAAATAGCCATATATAAAAGTAGCACTAACCAGCAGGATTTACAAGCAGCAAACAGGAATACCAATGACAACAGTTAGGCAGATCTGCAAGTGGTATTGGCCTGCATGAGGAATGGAGCTAAAACCAACAGGGGTCATGGAGCAGAACAAGGACCAGACACGCCAAAGCAGGTAGTAGGAGAACAACCAAACATCAGACAAATGCTTATGGTGTTTAAAAACATATTTACACATTGTCACAACCCTGTTAGGAGAAAGTGTCTACCCAAAAGGAATCATGGTGGCCTTGGCAGTAGATAAGATGCCAAAAAGTGTGGTATCCCTCAAGTTACCTTAACAACAGTAACAAAAAAGAAGTTAACATACTCATTAAGCAATGAAAATACCTAGAACTGAGGTTTTTCACCTATCATCATGATGCAGATCCAACACATCTAAGGTGTCTAGTGGTCCATTAGGTATCACTGAACTAAAGGGGAAAGGATTTTGAAAAGATTTTACTAACAATAAGATCCCAATTGCAAAAGAACTGGTACATCCCACCAACTCTGTTGCAAACAGATTTAAAATGCGCAATCAATGTCCAGGTTGAAAAAAGATTTAACCAGAGCCCTATTGAGATAGGCTACAATTTATTGCACTACTCAAGACATCTTTTGGTGGAATTAAAACCCAATTATTTCATCTGCTCAATCTCCTTTTTTATTACACCTGTTTTGAGTTGATATATAGTTTTTATACCAGTTACCAGGGGCGTATTAAGGCATAGGCCAACAAGGCCTAGGGTGGCACCTTTTGGGGGGCGGCACTTGCCCTGGCCACTGCACTGACTGTGTAGCTATTTTATTTAAATTTCAATCAAATGTTTAGTTAGGCATTGTAAACACACAGCTTTGTAGCCTCATAATTTATTTTGCTCATCGTTCTAGTAATTTACATGTGCACATTGTTATTACATGTGCACATTTTCTCACACAGACTCAGAGACGTCACCCCCAGTGAGTAATAACAACGTGTATGTCCCCTCCCACCGGCTCACCGTGAGAGCAGGAAACTCCAGTGAACTCCGTGCAGAGCAGATCCCAGAATCTCCCTGCAGTGCCTGCACAGCCCCTGCGCACTCTTTCTTTAACAGTGCTGGAACCAGCCCCCAACAGCAGCCTGCTGAGCTCCTGTAGCTGCACGATGACCGGGTGAACTCTCCTGTCAGTTCAGTCTCCCCCTCCTCCTCTCTTACCGAGCGCGGCACTGACAGCCTCTCTACACTGGTCTGACAGAAAGACAGTAACTCACAGTAAGATGGACATGGGGGCTGCTGACTTAATTAATATATATATATATATATATATGCTGTTAATGGTAGATGTTTCTTTGATGTGTGCTGCTGTGCGGCCTGGGCAAAATGCTCCCAGCCTTCCTCCGTAGTTTATTTAAGTTGCTCATCACATCTGATTTTATGTGTGTGTGCCCTTTAAAGATATAAAAGAACAAATGTTTAGGAGGCTTTATTCAAAAGTATGACAGGAGAGGGAAAGAATATCTCACTGTGCAATTTTCATCTCTCTCAAATAAATACAAAGAATATATATATATATATATATATATATATATATATAAATATATATATATATAGGGCTGGTCTGTATGGATTTGTGTGTGTATGTATATCTGCTTTATTGTGCATCTTAGTGTGTCTCTTATCTATCAACTCCCTGAGTGAATGCAAGCCCTGGTGAACATCTACTTAAAAAGACATTACAAAAAAAAAAATGGTACACCCTGTCCAAAAAATATTATGGCTAAAAAAAGGCATAAAACCTGGGGGGTCAGGGCGGGGGGGAAGCAGAATTTGGAGTGCCTAGGGCAGCACAAAACCTAAATATGCCACTGCCAGTTACACTTAAGGATACAACTTATTTTGTGTTGCTTATTCAGCTAACTCTGCCACCTATATTGTATAAATACCAGTGCATTTAAGTATATGAGGGAATTATGTGTTCTGTCCATAACCTCCACTGTAATAATCCCTAACAATAACCTTCAACAGCAAAATAAATAAATAAAATTAACTGTGCCACCCCATACCACAATTAACCCTACCTTATCAGTCCACCATCAATACAAAAATGTTACTTCTAACTGACCATGTAAAAAATCAACTATAAGAATTTAAAAATAAGATCCTTTTCCTTGCTTAGTTTGGAGACCTATTATATTGATATTTTATAGCAATTGTGATTGGTTAAGAGATTCAGTAATCAGGCTTACCTTAACATTATTCACCTTTGGGGGGGTAGTTATCAACGTGTCTATTTTACCTGTCTTCGCTGGCCCAATACGCTCGCCTAAGCTCGCCTCACATCGACGCCGCGGACCTGCAAAAATTCGCCTAAGTTATCAAAAAAGCTGTCAAAAAGCCGCCCACCAAGTACGGGGTGATGAGCAGCGGACTGTGAGAGTTATCACTCATCCGATCTCGCTGCTCTTCGGCTTTTTCCCAGCTTTCTTGCTAGCCTGTCACTAAGCACCCACACTAAACTACACTGTTCTACCCCCTATACCGGCGCCCCCGGAGCCCCCCGCAACTAAATAAAGTTACTAACCCCTAAACCGCCACTGCTAGACGCCGCCGCAACTCTTATAAATGTATTAACCCCTAAACCGCCACTCCTAGACCCCGCCGCAACTCTTATAAATGTATTAACCCCTAAACCGCCATTCCCGGACACCGCTGCCACCTACATTATACCTAGTAACCCCTATCCTGCCCCCCTATACCGTCGCCCTCTATAATAAAGTTATTAACCCCTATCCTGCTGATCCCGCACCTCGCCGCAACTAAATAAATAGTTTAACCCCTAAACCGCCGCTCCCTGACCCCGCCGCAACCTATATTAAATTTATTAACCCCTATCCTGCCCCCCCCCTACACCGTCGCCACCTATAATAAATTTATTAACCCCTATCCTGCCCCCCACTACACCGCCGCCACTGTAATAAAATTATTAACCCCTAAACCTAAGTCTAACACTAACCCTAACACCCCCCTAACTTAAATATTAATTAAATAAATCTAAATAATATTTCTATTATGAACTAAATTAATCCTATTTAAAACTAAATACTTACCTTTAAAATAAACCCTAATATAGCTACAATATAAATAATAATTATATTGTAGCTATCTTAGGATTTATTTTTATTTTACAGGCATCTTTCAATTTATTTTAACTAGGTACAATAGCTATTAAATAGTTATTAACTATTTAATAGCTTACCTAGCTAAAATAAAGAGAAATTAACCTGTAAAATAAAAACTAAACCTAAGTTACAATTACATCTAACACTACACTATACTTACATAAATTATTCCTATTTAAAACTAAATACTTACCTGTAAAATAAACCCTAAGATAGCTACAATGTAATTAATAATTACATTGTAGCTATCTTAGGATTTATATTTATTTTACAGGTAACTTTGTATTTATTTTAGCTAGTTAGAATAGTTATTAAATAGTTATTAACTATTTAATAACTACCTAGTTAAAATAATTACAAAATTACCTGTAAAATAAATCCTAACCTAAGTTACAATTAAACCTAACACTACACTATCATTAAATTAATTAAATAAATTAACTACAAATAACTACAATTAAATACAATTACATAAACTAACTAAAGTACAAAAAATAAAAAAAGCTAAGTTGCAAAAAATAAAATAAATAAGTTACAAACATTTTAAAAATATTACAACAATTTTAAGCTACTTACACCTAATCTAAGCCCCCTAATAAAATAACAAACCCCCCAAAATAAAAAAAATGCCCTACCCTATTCTAAATTAAAAAAGTTCAAAGCTCTTTTACCTTACCAGCCCTTAAAAGGGCTTTTTGTGGGGCATGCCCCAAATAATTCAGCTCTTTTGCCTGTAAAAGAAAAATACAACCCCCCAAACATTAAAACCCACCACCCACATACCCCTAATCTAACCCAAACCACCCTTAAAATAACCTAACACTAATCCCCTGAAGATCATCCTACCTTGAGTCATCTTCACTCAGCCGAGCAGCGATGGAACCGAAGAGGAGACCCGGAGCGGAAGAAGTTATCCTCCTAGCGGCACTGAAGAAATCTTCCATCCGATGAAGTGATCCTCCAGTCGGCGCTGAAGAAGTCTTCCATCCGGGTGATGTCATCTTCCAAGAGGCGCTGAAGAAGTCTTCTATCCGGGCGATGTCATCTTCCAAGTGGGGTCTTCAATCTTCATCCCGCCTACGCGGAACATCCTTCTTTACCGACGGACTACCGACGAATGAAGGCTCCAAGATGGCGTCCCTTCAATTCCGATTGGCTGATAGGATTCTATCAGCCAATCGGAATTAAGGTAGGAAAAATCTGATTGGCTGATTGAATCAGCCAATCAGATTCAAGTTCAATCCGATTGGCTGATCCAATAAGCCAATCAGATTGAGCTCGCATTCTATTGGCTGATTGGAACAGCCAATAGAATGCGAGCTCAATCTGATTGGCTGATTGGATCAGCCAATCGGATTGAACTTGAATCTGATTGGCTGATTCAATCAGCCAATCAGATTTTTCCTACCTTAATTCCGATTGGCTGATAGAATCCTATCAGCCAATCGGAATTGAAGGGACGCCATCTTGGATGATGTCCCTTAAAGGAGCCTTCATTTGTCGGTAGTCCGTCGGTAAAGAAGAATGTTCCGTGTCGGCGGGATGAAGATTGAAGACTCCGCTTGGAAGATGACATCGCCCGGATAGAAGACTTCTTCAGCGCCTCTTGGAAGATGACATCGCCTGGATGGAAGACTTCTTCAGCGCCGACTGGAGGATCACTTCATCGGATGGAAGATTTCTTCAGCGCCGCTTGGAGGATAACTTCTGCAGCTCCGGGTCTCCTCTTCGGTTCCATCGCTGCTCGGCTGAGTGAAGACGACTCAAGGTAGGATGAACCTCAGGGGGGTAGTGTTAGGTTATTTTAAGGGGGGTTTGGGTTAGATTAGGGGTATGTGGGTGGTGGGTTTTAATGTTGGGGGGGTTGTATTTTTCTTTTACAGGCAAAAGAGCTGAATTCTTTGGGGCATGCCCCGCAAAAGGCCCTTTTAAGGGCTGGTAAGGTAAAAGAGCTTTGAACTTTTTTAATTTAGAATAGGGTAGGGCATTTTTTTATTTTGGGGGGTTTGTTATTTTATTAGGGGGCTTAGATTAGGTGTAAGTAGCTTAAAATTGTTGTAATATTTTTTAAATGTTTCTAACCTATTTTTTTTATTTTTTGTAACTTAGCTTTTTTTTGTACTTTAGTTAGTTTATGTAATTGTATTTAATTGTAGTTATTTGTAGTTAATTTATTTAATTTATTTAATGATAGTGTAGTGTTAGGTTTAATTGTAACTTAGGTTAGGGTTTATTTTACAAGTCATTTTGTATTTCTTTTAGCTAGGTAGTTATTAAATAGTTAATAACTTTTTAATAACTATTCTAACTAGCTAAAATAAATACAAAGTTACCTGTAAAATAAATATAATTCCTAAAATAGCTACAATGTAATTATTAATTACATTGTAGCTATCTTAGGGTTTATTTTACAGGTAAGTATTTAGTTATAAATAGGAATAATTTATTAAAGTATAGTGTAGTGTTAGGTGTAATTGTAACTTAGGTTAGGATTTATTTTACAGGTAAATTTCTCTTTATTTTAGCTAGGTAAGCTATTAAATAGTTAATAACTATTTAATAGCTATTGTACCTAGTTAAAATAAATTGAAAGATGCCTGTAAAATAAAAATAAATCCTAAGATAGCTACAATATAATTATTATTTATATTGTAGCTATATTAGGGTTTATTTTAAAGGTAAGTATTTAGTTTTAAATAGGATTAATTTAGTTCATAATAGAAATATTATTTAGATTTATTTCATTAATATTTAAGTTAGGGGGGTGTTAGGGTTAGTGTTAGACTTAGGTTTAGGGGTTAATAAATTTATTACAGTGGCGGCGGTGTAGTGGGGGGCAGGATAGGGGTTAATAAATGTATTATAGGTGGCGACGGTGTAGGGGGGGCAGATTAGGGGTTAATAAATTTAATATAGGTTGTGGCAGGGTCCGGGAGCGGCGGTTTAGGGGTTAAACTATTTATTTAGTTGCGGCGAGGTGCGGGATCGGCAGGATAGGGGTTAATAACTTTATTATAGAGGGCGGCGGTATAGGGGTGGCAGGATATTGGTTACTAGGTATAATGTAGGTGGCGGTGGGCTCCGGGAGCGGCGGTTTAGGGGTTAATACATTCATTATAGTTGGGACGGGGTCAGGGAGCGGCGGTTTAGGGGTTAATATGTATAGAGTAGCTTGCGGTGGGCTCCGGGAGCGGTGGTTTAGGGGTTAATACATATATTATAGTTGCGGTGGGCTCCGGGAGTGGCGGTTTAGGGGTTAATATGTATAGAGTAGCTTGCGGTGGGCTTCGGGAGTGGCGGTTTAGGAGGTAATAACTTTATTTAGTTACGGCGGTGTAGGGGGGGACAGATTAGTGGTGTTTAGACTCGGGGTACATGTTAGGGTGTTAGGTGTAGACAGCTCCCATAGGACTCAATGTGATGTCTGGCAGCAGCGAACTTGTACTTTCGCTATGGTCAGACTCCCATTGATTCCTATGGGATCCGCCGCCTCCAGGGTGGCGGTTTGAAAACCAGGTACGCTGGGCCGGAAAAGTGCCGAGCGTACCTGCTAGTTTTTTGATAACTAGCAAAAGTAGTCAGATTGTGCCGCACTTGTGTGCGGAACATCTGGAGTGACGTAAGAATCGATCTGTGTCGGACTGAATCCGGCGGATCGAAGTTTACGTCACAAAATTCTACTTTTGCCGGTCTCTAGCCTTTGATAATTAAGGCGAATCAGCCTCTCCACAAATACGCTGCGGAATTCCAGCGTATTTGAGGTTGACGGCTTGATAACTAGGCCCCTTGGTGTAGTACACTAGATGCAAAAGCAAAAAATATTAAAAGTAGAGGTTTATTTTCAAGGACAAGCAGAGTTGCCAGGAAACACGTTATGAGGAAAAATAATAATAAGCAGGATGCAAGTGCTTGGCTAAAGCCCTTTGTGTGTCCTGTGTGCTGGAGCAGGATATACATGCTTGGCAGACACACTCTACAAGGCCTGGGTACTGGAGCAGGGCATGTGTGCTTGGCAGACACCCTCTGCAGAGTCTGGTACTGGAGCAGGATAGACATATTTGGCAGACACCCTCTGTAGAGCCTGGGTACTGGAGCAGGATACACATGCTTGGCAGACACCCTCTGTAGAGTCTGGGTACTGGAGCAGGATACACATGCTTGGCAGACACCCTCTGTAGAGTCTGGGTACTGGAGCAGGATACACATGCTTGGCAGACACCCTCTGTAGAGCCTGGGTACTGGAGCAGGATACACATGCTTCACAGACACCCTCTGTAGAGCCTGGGTACTGGAGCAGGATACACATGCTTCGCAGACACCCTCTGTAGAGCCTGGGTACTGGAGCAGGATACACATGCTTGGCAGACACCCTCTGTAGAGCCTGGGTACTGGAGCAGGATACACATGCTTGGCAGACACCCTCTTTAGAGCCTGGGTACTGGAGCAGGATACACATGCTTTGCAGACACCCTCTGTAGAGCCTGGGTACTGGAACAGGATACACATGCTTCGCAGACACCCTCTGTAGAGCCTGGGTACTGGAGCAGGATACACATGCTAGAACTGGATAATAATGCATGGCAAGCATCATCTGCAGGGCCTGGGTACTGGAGCAGAATATGGGTGCTTGGCAGACACCCTCTGAAGGAACTGGGTCCCAGAACAGGATACACATGCTTGGAAGGCACCCTCTGGCCTGGGTACTGGAGCAGAATAAGGGTGCTTGGCAGGCACCCTCTGCAGGGTCTGGGTACTGGAGCAGGATATACATGCTTGGCAGACACCCTCTGTAGAGACTGGGTACTGGAGCAGGATACACATGCTTGGCAGACACCCTCTGTAGAGCCTGGGTACTGGAGCAGGATACACATGCTTGGCAGACACCCTCTGTCTGCCAAGCATGTGTAGAGGTTTATTTTCAAGGACAAGCAGAGTTGCCAGGAAACACGTAATGAGCAAAAATAATAATAAGCAGGATGCAGGTGCTTGGCTAAAGCCCTTTGTGTGTCCTGTGTGCTGGAGCAGGATATACACGCTTGGCAGACACACTCTACAAGGCCTGGGTACTGGAGCAGGGCATGTGTGCTTGGCAGACACCCTCTGCAGAGTCTGGTACTGGAGCAGGATAGACATATTTGGCAGACACCCTCTGTAGAGCCTGGGTACTGGAGCAGGATACACATGCTTGGCAGACACCCTCTGTAGAGTCTGGGTACTGGAGCAGGATACACATGCTTGGCAGACACCCTCTGTAGAGTCTGGGTACTGGAGCAGGATACACATGCTTGGCAGACACCCTCTGTAGAGCCTGGGTACTGGAGCAGGATACACATGCTTCTCAGACACCCTCTGTAGAGCCTGGGTACTGGAGCAGGATACACATGCTTCGCAGACACCCTCTGTAGAGCCTGGGTACTGGAGCAGGATACACATGCTTGGCAGACACCCTCTGTAGAGCCTGGGTACTGGAGCAGGATACACATGCTTGGCAGACACCCTCTGTAGAGCCTGGGTACTGGAGCAGGATACACATGCTTCGCAGACACCCTCTGTAGAGCCTGGGTACTGGAACAGGATACACATGCTTCGCAGACATCCTCTGTAGAGCCTGGGTACTGGAGCAGGATACACATGCTAGAACTGGATAATAATGCATGGCAAGCATCATCTGCAGGGCCTGGGTACTGGAGCAGAATATGGGTGCTTGGCAGACACCCTCTGAAGGAACTGGGTCCCAGAACAGGATACACATGCTTGGAAGGCACCCTCTGGCCTGGGTACTGGAGCAGAATAAGGGTGCTTGGCAGGCACCCTCTGCAGGGTCTGGGTACTGGAGCAGGATATACATGCTTGGCAGACACCCTCTGTAGAGCCTGGGTACTGGAGCAGTATACACATGCTTGGCAGACACCCTCTGTAGAGCCTGGGTACTGGAGCAGGATACACATGCTTGGCAGACACCCTCTGTAGAGCCTGGGTACTGGAGCAGGATACACATGCTTGGCAGACACCCTCTGTAGAGCCTGGGTACTGGAGCAGGATACACATGCTTGGCAGACACCCTCTGTAGAGCCTGGGTACTGGAACAGGATACACATGCTTGGCAGACACCCTCTGTAGAGCCTGGGTACTGGAGCAGGATACACATTCTAGAACTGGATAATAATGCATGGCAAGCATCATCTGCAGGGCCTGGGTACTGGAGCAGAATATGGGTGCTTGGCAGACACCCTCTGAAGGAACTCGGTCCCAGAACAGGATACACATGCTTGGAAGGCACCCTCTGCAGGGCCTGGGTACTGGAGCAGAATAAGGGTGCTTGGCAGGCACCCTCTGCAGGGTCTGGGTACTGGAGCAGGATATACATGCTTGGCAGACACCCTCTGCAGGACCTTGGTACTGGAGCAGGATACACATTCTTGGCAGATGTCCTCTGCAGGACCTGGTTACTAGAGCAGGATACACATTCTTGGCAGGCACCCTCTGCAGGGTCTGTGTAATGGAGTAGGATTAAAGCATAATACAAAGCAAAGTAAAAACTAAAAACAGAGCCTTGGACATGAGCAAATCAAATATAGTCAAAAAGATCAGTGATCAGGCCAAGGTCAAAATCCAGGAAACACAACCAGGCAGATATGCAGGCTCTCACAGACAGACACTCAATGTCAGGGCACTGAGTGGAAGGATTAAATAGTCATATAATGAGTTAAACTCAGCACACCTAGAAAGTGCAGGTGTGCCGAATCATAGGTTCTACAAAACATCCAGACAATACTATTTTGAATCACCGTCTTGCAGAATCCTCATGTGGCTCACCAACAAAGAGCTGGGCTAACACCAAGAAGACCAGGATTCAATCCCCAGATCCAACATCTCTCAGACTGATGTCACCCAGAAATACATCTTTTTTGTAATTAAAGGCTTTAGTGCAGTCCTTACTCAGAATTGTAAATTTGTTGTAATTGTAAATTTTATGTAGTGATTGTAAAGAGACTTATATGTTAATATTAAATGGAGTCCTTCTGAGAACAAATTAAATAATTTCATAAAAGACTGAATAAATATACTACTAATGAAGGACTTTAAAAGGATGTAAAACCTATTTATTTCTTGATAGAGCATAATATTTTTTCAAAAGTTTCCATTTTTCCTACTTTTATCAAATTGACTGAGCTCTTGTGGCATTATTTGTTAAAGAGAATACCTAGGTAGGTAGCATAGAATTATCTGGCAGCAGTTTGGAGCAAATGCTTTTGAGCATTAGATGGCAACAGTGTTTGCATTATGTATAACATTTATTAAAGCATTCTTGCCAAACTGTTGCCATAGTGCTTCAGACACATGCCCACTTATGAGTCTACCTACCTGCTTTTTAACAAAGGAAAATATGTTCATTCTAACTATTTTTGTTAATAAATTGTACACTATCTGAATCATTAAAGAAACATGAGTTACATGTCTCTTTAAGCACCTTGTGATATGCAGGATTTGGTGACACTTTGTTGCCATATTGTATGAATCTAAAAAAAGAGCAATGTCTCTACGTATACCAATGTGCAGAAAACAAAAGACATTTTAAAAGCAAGAAGACAGATATGCTACTTAAATTAAATAGGAAATGAATCGACCAGCAAGTTGGGTATGTCTGCTGAGACAAATCATGGACAATATGTCTCTCAAAAGGGGAACGTATTTGTTTTGTCTTGCCAATAGATTTATCACTGGCCAGGCAAAACAGGCGAAATACATTAGTGTCATGCTAAACTGATAAAAAGAAGTGCTTAAATATAACATCCTCAATGGTTGATGTCTTAGGGTATTATTGATCTGTGTTATACAAATCTTGTTTTCTGTCTGCAGAAGTGAATCAAGTATGACCCCCAAGGTTAACAAACATTGTAACGTCTTTCAGCCAGGTCAGATGCTTATGTGTTCTACTACACATCATATTTAGACAGTCTTGTCCTGTCATTTTACAGCAATGAAGCTTCAACTAATTGATGGTATTTGTAGGACATTCAGATTGATGCTGGAATGGTTTCTTCTGATTTTACAACTCTAACAAGCACTCACGGAAAACTCTTAATTTGTCAGTGGGAGTTCTTTGCTGATCTGGGACTTTATGTAATTGGGATTTTGTACTCAGATTGGACAGATTAAAACAACAGGATATTTTCCTGTATGCTTTTTTGAAACATATTTTTTCCCTACTGTGTCTCTTTTTAAGAGGTAAGATGTGTTTTTTTATGTAAGTAGCATCTTTTGATTATGCAAGCAGATAAAAGAAAACCCATCAAATTCCAAAAAATCTCCTGAGGTGTTTAGCAAGTCTAATGTATATTTTAAATCACTTCATATCTACCCAACATGCATTGCAGTATTTCCATTTTTACTTAGCTCTACCTTATTCATATAAGGCTTCAAGTTAAGCAATTGAAACCAATAATCCTATCTGATCCCCTAATGTAGAATTTAGCACAATTATATACCATCACATAAACCTGATTCTGAATATACCATTACTTACAGGGACAGCCAGCATTATTTCTATCCATGAGGGGTACAGCACTTAAAAACTTCCAAGCTTTCAGTGAATAATTTTATTCCAAAGAAGTCTTGCAACCATTACATGGCCAACTGCTGAAACTATTTTTTCCACAACTCAGTTATTGCATGGTAAGGCCAATCCGTATCGGACTATATGCACTACCGTTTAAATATTGTGTGCTAGCAAACAAGAATACTGTAGGGAGAATTGCTTATAAGTTACCACCTTATTGATGATATTTAAAAAAAAGAGGTTCAGTGGTTGGGCAGCTGTATGTGAATAAAAGTTGTTTAAATTTAAATTTAACACTAATACTGCAGTATTGGTTTACTTGCTTCTAGTACTCACGGGATGAAAGGGACACAATTCTGTAAGTACTTGGAAACTCTGATTTATTCACAACAGGATTATGAGTTTTTCATCTATTTAAATTGCCTTCTTTTAGTTGAAACAAAGAAAAGAAAATCTGACTACAATGTCTCTTTTAGACCTAAACACATAATAAAATATATGTCTGCCATTTCTAATTTATTTAAACTAACTTTTATTTATACACTAACAATAGCATACAGTACTTTTACACATTCATAAAAATTAAAAATATAAAGTTATAGGTTTGCAACAATGGGAGGAAACCACATACAATAATTTGAAATATGCCCTTATTATCAGACCAATTAATGTTAAAAATATGCATTTTTATTTATATATTAAAGTGGTTTGACGACAGGTCAATTAATTTTTTCTAGCTCCATACAATTTGTATTTTTTTTTTTGCGTATTTGGCCATCTACATTTTCTATTTACATAAAACATTATGATAAATAATTAAACTAATAGAACGCTAAATAAATATCTGAACAGCATTATTCAGTTTTTGTTTGTGAATTTTTAGTTCTTTAAAATGCAAAAACATTAAATAATATCCATTTTTTAGTGACTTTAGATTTAATATATTTAATATATTTTATTTTTGATCTTGAATCACAATCTTTTATAAAAACAATGTAAGTAATGTAAATGTGGTCACCTGATCAAAAGCCAATGTTTAAAAATACACCTAATTACTGCCTCTTATGCATCAGTGCACCTACTAATGAGCTGCCTGGAAAAAAGCATTGCCGAGCTTTGCTAAGATAGAGCATGAATGTGAGACACAGGAGCTGTTACTTCCCTGCTGTGATCCCTGCCTTTCTACTAACAGGGTGCCCAGGCTTTAAGCTACTAATGAGCATTCTATATAGAGTGTCCGAACCAATGAGAGCTGAAGCCAATCCACCTGTCTCCTTTTAAAACAGAGTAGGATTTGTGGCAGTTACAAACCATGCAGCAGCATTTAATTAAATAATTAAACTCTATATTACTTTTCTAAATCTATATTTAAAATGATACTGTATATATTCTCCTATATGTTCACTACTTTAGTTATACATAGAAAACTGTGTGTAATTCCATTTCTAAAATATTTATGTTTCATTGGTTTATTACAGTGAAAAATCGTATAATTTAAGTTTTGAAAAATGATTGTTGCAATATTTAAAGGTTAACATTAAACTGATGGTTTGATTCATGGTTCCTTTGCCCAAATTAGAACTTTTGAAATTCTGTATTGATGTTTCAATAGAGTAGAGGTAATTTAAAGCATTTATTTCAAAGGTATATGTCTAGCCTTTTGCATCGTTAGAACATTGCCAGCAGGTTGCTTATCAAGCCATTTACCTAACTCTGTTTGCAAAAATGTTCAGTCTTCTAAATGGAATGGTTACTGCAGGACACCTTTCAACTTTAACTACAAGCTATCTATGGTATACATCCTGATGACATCGCACTTCCTTTGAGATTTAAAAAGACTGCCCTTAAACTGGGGAAAAAATAAGGCTGGTATTATGAAAAGATGAATGATACGTAACTTTCACAACCTGACATGACTTCGAATATGGCTCGGTAAATTCAGTCCTTAACAAAAAAAAAAAAAAATCTAAAGCAATTTTCTTTTTAAATATACTATCAGATATGCTGACTCCAACATTTAATAAAAAGAAAAATGTATTCAGAGTTTGACTGTACTTATGAATATGGAAAAAAATTCTATGTGGGATTTTATGATAGCAGGTGAAAAAAGGCACAAAAGGATATATGCATAAAATGTCTAAAATGGTGCACATGGCTCTAGTTTCTGATAAATTAATCTGTTAAAATTCATTGTGGCATATGGATTTGATTCACTAAGAAAAGTGAAAGAAAAGTGATGCAAGATTATTATTATTCTTTATTTATAAAGCGCCAACAGATTCCCCATGGGTACAAGGATAACAGTACAATGGAGAAACAATACGACAAAATTTTACAAACAAAAACAGGGGGAATTGAGGGCCCTATTCCTGTGGGAACTTACAATCTAGATGGGTAGGATGGGAAACAGGAGGTGGGAACTGCAAAGGTGAGAATGATATTAGTGAGGAGATAGAGGGCAGCTGTTAGTTAAGTGAAGTTAGTATCTTAATAAGTCGGATGATAAGCTTCCCTGAACAGAAAGGTCTTTAGGGAACATTTAAAGGAGGAGAGGTTAGGGGCAAGTCTGACAGCACGAGGAAGTGCGTTCCAGAGGGTTGCTGCCACCCGAGAGAAGTCCTGTAGTCTAGCATGAGAGGAGGTGATGGTAGAGGACGCAAGAAGCAGGTCATTGTTGGATCTTAGGGGGCGGGTAGGAGTGTATTTGTTGATACGTGAGGACAGGTAGGGTGGGGCAGCATTGGTGAGGGCTTTGTAGGTCAGGGTGAGAATTTTGAATTTAACTCTGTTGTGAATGGGGAGCCAGTGAAGGGAATCACAGAGAGGTGCAGCAGAAACAGAATGTCAAGAGAGGTGGATTAGTCTGGCAGATGCATTAAGGATGGATTGGAGGGGAGAGAGGTGGGAGAGAGGGAGGCTAGTTAGTGAGTTGTTACAGTAGTCAAGTCGGGAAATTACCAGGGAGTGGATTAGCTGTTTAGTAGTTTCAGCACTTAGAAACAAACACATTTTGGAGATATTGCGTAGGTGGTTGCGGCAGGATGAAGAGAGCAATTGGATGTGGGAAATGATGGACAGATTTGAGTCAAGCGTAATGGGGAGATAGTGGTGCCGCCAACAGTGATTGAAAAATTAGAAACTGGAGTAGAGTTAGAGGGGGGAATTAGAAGTAGTTCGGTCTTGGAAGATGAAAGAACTTCCCAAAATACATTATTAGGCCACTAATATTTGAGTGGATTCCCATTTTAATTAATGAGAGTGGCTGCTTCTTGCATCTGACTGACCCACATCAAGCTGAAGGAATTGTGGCAGATAAATTAGAACAGAAAGTCAGTCAAAGGATTAACTTGGCCGCTCTGCTGTGTTTTTTTTTTTACAAACGGTCTATAGATTAACAATATTAAATCCATTATTCCAATCCATTCAAAGAGCTGTGTGCATGCTATTAATGTTTTTCCAATCCAATTAAAAGGACAGTCTACACCAAAATGTTTCTTATTTAAAAAGATAGATAATCCCTTTATTACCCATTCCCCATTTTTGCATAACCAACACAGTTATATTAATATACTTTTCACATCTGTGATTACCTTGTATCTAAGCCTTTGCAGACAGCCTCCTTATCCAAGTGCCTTTGACAGACATGCAGTGTAGTCAATCAGTGAAGACTCCTAAATAACTTCACGGGAGTGAGCACAATGTTATCTATATGACACATGTGAACTAGCACAGTCTAACTGTGAAAAACTTTCAAAATGCTCTGAGCTAGGGGGCGGTTTTCAACGGTTTAGAAATCAGTTTGAGCCTAGCTAGGTTTAGCTTTTCTAAAATACCACCAAGGGAACAAAGCAAATTTGATGATAAAAGTAAATAGGAAAGTTGTTTAAAACCGCATGCCCTATCTGAATCATGAAAGTTTAGGTTTGACTTTACTGTCCCTTTAACTAGCTACTATTTAATAATATAAAAAAAACACTTGGGTTGCAACTGCAACATTAAGAGAAAGTATGATTAAACCTATGAGAAATGTTTAAAAAAAACACAGAATTGCTTTACACAGGCATTTTGCCTTTTAACAGATTTTAATGGAAGTAATATATATATTTTATATATATATATATATATATATATATATATATATATATATATATATATATATATATATATATATATATATATATATATATATTTATATATATATAGTCACTTAG
The DNA here is from genome assembly GCF_027579735.1 of Bombina bombina. Lineage (NCBI taxonomy): Eukaryota > Metazoa > Chordata > Amphibia > Anura > Bombinatoridae > Bombina > Bombina bombina. The sequence goes on along the minus strand of NC_069499.1, from coordinate 427,309,989 downwards.
ATATTTCCTTATTTTCCATGAAAACATACATGAAATGAGTTTGAATAGGAAGTATCATCATTGACAAGCTTAGAAATAATTAATTTTAAGTGAAATAATAATTGTGTCCTTCAAATGTTGCTTTAATCAAAGAATCCTCCATGTGCAGCAATTACAGCCTTGTAGGCCTTTGGCATTCTATATGTCAATTTGTTGAGGTAATCTGAAGAAATATCACCCCATGCTTCCTGAAACACCTCCCTCAAGTTGTATTGGCTTGATTGGTATTTCTTATGTACCATACGGTCAACCTGCTATCGCAACAGCTCAATAGAGTTGAGATCTGGTAACTGTACTGGTCACTCCATTATAGACAGAATATCAGCTGACTGCTTCTTCCCTAAATAGTTCTTGCATAATTTGGAGCTGCGCTTTGGGTCATTGTCCAGTTGTAGGAAGAAATTGGCTCCAATCAAGCGCCATTCACAGAGTATGGCTTAGCATTGCAAAATTGAGTGATAGCCTTGCTTCGTCAAGGTCCCTTTTACTCTGTACAAATTTCCCACTTTACAATTACCACCAGCAAAGCACCCCCAGACCATACAGTATGGCATCCTCTACCATACTTGACAAATGGCATCAAGCACTCCTCTAGCATTTTTTCATTTGGTCTGTGATTCATGATTGTTCTTCTTTGTGATTCGAACACCTCAAACTTAGATTCATCTGTCCAAAATACTTTTTTCAATCTTCTTCTGTCCAGTGTCTGTGTTCTTTTGTCTATCTTAAACATTTCTTTTATTGGCCAGTCTGAAATATGGCTTTTCCTTTGCAACTCTGCCTAGATGGCCAGCATCCTAGAGTCACCTCTTCACTGTTGATGTTCAGGCTGATGTTTCTCAAATTAGACACTCAAATGTATTTGCACTCTTGCACAGTTGTGCACCGGGGCCTCCCACTTCTCTTTATATTCTGGTTTGTGTCAGTTTGCGCTGTTCTGTAAAGGGAGTAGTTCATAGCATTTTACGAGATTTTGAGTTTCTTTGCAATTTCTCGCATGGAATAGCCTGGTGAGTTTCAGAATAAAGTTCTGTGTTTCTGTCCATCTTGAGCCTGTAATCGAACCCACAATTGTTGATGCTCTTTTATCAGCACAACGGTTTAAAGCTTGCCAAAGGGTTTTCTAATGATCAATTAGTCTTTTTAAATGGTAAACTTGGATAAACAAACCCATTGTGCCATTGGAACACAGGACAAATGGTTGCTAATAATGGTCCTCTGTACGCCTATGTAGATATTCCATTAAAAATCAGCTGTTTTACAACATTAAAAAATATCTATACTGTATTTTGATAAATTTGAGGTTATTTTTATAGACAAAAAAATTGCTTTTCTTTTTGAAAACAAGGAGATTTCTAAGAGACCCAGAAATTTTGAATACTAGTATATATATATTATATATATACAGTATATATATATATATATATATATATATATATATATATATATATATAGTGATAGGTAATCCCCAGAGAAGAGGACAAAAGGCGGCTGAGAAATCATCCACGGCTGGTTCAAAAGAGGTTTTTTATTGAAGCTAGGTGCTAGTACATAAGGTGAGAGCAAAGCCTTAACACCTGACGCGTTTCGCGCATGCGTACATACTGTATATATGTAAATAAATATGTATATTTAAATTTATTTATATATATAACATATATTTATACAGTCAATGCAATTCTGTTTTCAAAATGACTGCCTAATATGTTTCAATTTATGTTTTTTCACTTAAACAATATATTAATCAATATTAATCAATAACAATTTATGACATTTTCATATAATTTTAGGTAATTTTATAATTAACATTTACTTACAAGAAACACTATGGTCTAGATTACAAGTGGAGCTTTAATCTATTGTGCACCCGCAAAGGGGTCAAATTTTGCGCTAATAACATTTTATAAATGTGCCCCAAATGCACCCAAAATATAGTAGAGTTTGTTTTATTAAAACATAAAAATTGTAGCATTTTTATTTTGAAAAAAACAAAACAAATAACTGCACCAGGTAGTTTTTTGGGGCAAAAGTTGGCGGGTGTGGGTGCAAGAAAAAAAAATTGCACTGAAAAGTGCCTTAACATTGCGGTCTATAGGAACTGTGTGTTTCCCAGTAAATATATATGTATATGGTTTTATACATACAGTATCTCACAAAAGTGAGTACACCCCTCACATTTTTGTAAATATTTTATTACATCTTTTCATGTGACAACACTTAAGAAATGATACTTTGCTACAATGTAAAGTAATGAGTGCACAGCCTGTATAACCGTGTACATTTGCTGTCCCCTCACAATAACTCAACATACAGCCATTAATGTCTAAACCATTGGCAACAAAAGTGAGTACACCCCCAAGTGGAAATGTCCAAATTGGCACCTAAGTGTCAATATTTTGTGTGGATTTTATTATTTTCCAGCACTGCCTTTACCCTCTTGGGCATGGCATTCACAAGAGCGTCACAGGTTGCCACTGGAGTCCTCTTCCACTCCTCCATGATGACATCACAGAGCTGGTGGATGTTAGAGACCTTGCACTCCCCCACCTTCCGTTTGAGGATGCCCCACAGATGCTCAATATGGTTTAAGTTTGGAGTGGAGACATGCTTGGCCAGTCCATCACCTTTACCCTCAGCTTTTTTAGCAAGTCCGTGGTCGTCTTAGAGGTGTTTGGGGTCATTATCATGTTGGAATACTGCCCTGCGGCCCAGTCTCAGAAGGGAGAGGATCATACTCTGCTTCAGTATGTCACAGTACATGTTCCCTCAATGAATTGTAGCTCCCCAGTGCCAGCAGCACTCATGCAGGCCCAGACCATGACACTCCCACCACCATGCTTGACTGTAGGCAAGACACACTTGTCTGTGTACTCTCCCCCTGGTTGCCGCCACACACGCTTGACACCATCTGAACCAAATAAGTTTATCTTGGTATCAGGACATGGTTCCAGTAATCCATGTCCTTAGTCTGCTTGTCTTCAGCAAACTGTTTGGGGGCTTTCTTAAGCATCATCTTTAGAAGAGGCTTCCTTCTGGGACGACAGCCATGCAGACCAATTTGATGCAGTGTGCGGTGTATGGTCTCCAACCTCTGCAACAATGGTGGCAGCACTCATAGTCTATTTCCCAAACACAACCTCTGGATATGACGCTGAGCACATGGCGAGGCCTGTTCTGAGTAGAACCTTTCCTGTGAAACCTCTGTATGGTCTTGCCCACCATGCTGCAGCTCAGTTTCAGGATATTGGCAATCTTCTTATAGCCTAGGCCATCTTTATGTAGAGCAACAATTCTTTTTTTCAGATCCTCAGAGAGTTCTTTGCCATGAGGTGCCATGTTGAAGTTCCAGTGGCCAGTATGAGAGAGTGTGAGAGCGATAACATTAAATTTAACACACCTGCTCCCCATTCACACCTGAGACCTTGTAACACTAATGAGTCACATGACACCAGGGAGGGAAAATGGCTAATTGGGCCCAATTTGGACATTTCCACTTAGGGGTGTACTCACTTTTGTTGCCAATGGTTTAGACAGTATTGGCTGTGTTGAGTTAATTTGAGGGGACAGCAAATTTACACTGTTATACAGGCTGTACACTCACTACTTTACATTGTAGCAAAGTGTCATATTTACAAAAATGTAAGGGGTGTACTCACTTTGTGAGATACTGTATATATATGTATGTGTTATTATGTGCATGTACATACAGTATATATTTAAAATTTGCTTCCATCGCTGCACAACTTACCACTTTCCATGCACTAGTTCTCATGCTGTGTCTCACCGCATGAGAACAAGGCTGCTATTGGAACCTATGGAAGTGCGCTCTATTGAGAGCATAGCTTCCTAGCAATGCGAACATGTGGTCGTGTTCACATTGCGGGCTACTTCAAATACCAGCGCACAATTGCTTGCACTGGTATTACAAGTGGAGTGCAAATATCGCACTCGCAAAAGCACAATTTTGCACTCCACTCTGGCCATTAATTGCAACCATATATTAGCATTCTGTTGATTGGTTGTGGTGCAAATGTTCAGTAGTTCAAAAGTCTAATCTGAGCTATATTTTTAGCTTTTCATTAATCTGCAACTGATTATTAAAGGGACATGAAACCAAACACTTTTCTTTCATTATTCAGAGAGAGAGTACAATTTAAAAAAAAAATACTTCTATTATCAAATTTGCTTCATTATCATTATCTTCTTTGTTAAAGAGATGCCTAGGTAGGTAGCTTGCATATGCCGGAAATAGTGCTGCCATCTAGTGCTCTTGCTAATGTATAACAATGTTGCAAAACTGCTGCCATATAGTACTGAAGACACATGCACACTTCTGAGCTTATATCCTTGCTTTTCAACCAAGGATAACAAGAAAATGAAGAAAATGTGATAGTAGAAGTAAATTGGAAAGTTGTTTAAAATTGTATGTTCTACCTAAATCATGAAAAGAAAATGTATGCTTACCTGATAAATGTATTTCTTTTTTGACATGATGAGTCCACGGATCATCTTAATTACTAATGGGATATTCACCTCCAGGTCAGCAGGAGGAGGCAAAGAGCACCACAGCAGAGCTGTTAAATAGCTCCTTCCTTCTCTCCCACTCCAGTCATTCGACCAAAGTTAGGAAGAGAAAGGAAAAGCCAAGGTGCAGAGGTGTTTGAAGCTTACAATAACCCACAACCTGTCATAAGGAACAGGGCGGGCCGTGCACTCATTGTGTTAAAAAAGAAATAAATTTATCAGGAAAGCATACATTTTCTTTTCTTTTTTAAGACATGATGAGTCCACGTATCATCTTAATTACTAATGGGAAGGACACAAGGAAGGAACAACAAATTCCTGATTAATGTTCCTAATCAGAAACAAACCTAGGAAAAATTCCTAATTTAGTACGTAAAACTACCTTATCTGAATTAATAAGATAAGGAGACTCATACTGTAATTTCGAGGAATCTGACACTCTCCGAGCAGAAGAAGTATCAGCAAGAAATAAAACCTTCCAAGATAACAACTTAATATCTAAGGAATGCATAGGCTCAAACGGAGCCCCTTAAAGAACTTTGAGAACTAAATTAAGACTCCATGGAGGAGTAACTAGTTTGAACACAGACCTGATCCTGACCAAGGCCTGACAGAATAATTATACATCTAGAACATCCACCAGATGTTTGTGTAACAAAATAGATAAGGCCAAGATATGCCCCCTGTAGGGAACTCATCAATAAACCTTTCTTCAAACCCTCTTGGAGAAAGGACAAAATTCTAGGAATCCTAACCTAACTCTATGAGTAGTCCTAGGATTCCCACCAATAGAGATATTTACGCCAAATCTTATGGTAAATCCCTCTAGTAACAGGCTTACGAGCCTGAATCAAGGTCTCTATAACAGAGTCAGAAATCTCCACTTGGATAAAATTAAGCGTTCAATCTCCAAGCAGACAGTATCACAGAAACTAGATTTAAGTGAAAGAAGGGCCCCTGAATCAGAAGGTTTTCCTCAATGAAGGTCTCCAAGGTGGGAGAGATGTCATCTCCACCAGACCTGCATACCAAATCCTGTGAGACCAGGCCTTTCCTGCTTGATTTGAGCAATTACTCAAGGAAGAGAAGCAAAAGGAGAAAACAGGTATGCTAGATTGAAGGTCCAAGGGGCCGCCAAAGAATCTATCAGTTCCACCTGGGGGTCCCTGGATCTCGACCCGTATCTCGGGAGCTTGGCATCCTGTCTCGATGCCGTGAGATCTAAGTCTGGCTGACCCACTTGAAAATCAGGCTGCAGAACACTTCTGGATGGAGCTCTCACTCCCCCTGGATGAAAGGTCTGCCTGCTCAGGAAATCCGCCTCCCAGATGGCCACCCCTAGGATGTGGATCGCTGACAGGCAGCAAGAATGGCCCTCCGCACATTGAAGTATTTTGGCTACTTCTGTCATCACCAAGGAACTCCTCGTTCCTCCCTGATGATTAATGTAAACCACTGATGTTATGTTGTCCGGCTGGAATCTAATAAACTGTACCGAGGCTAACAGGGCCAAGACAGAAGATCATTGTAGATCGCTCTCAGTTCCCGAATGTCTATGAGTAGAACAGACTCCGACCGAGTCCATGTTCCCTGAGCCTCTAGAGAACCCCAGTCTCAGGGATCGACCCGGCAACCCTTGGGTTGCTACAGGGCTCAGCCACAGTGCCTTAGCAGGCTGAGCTCTCTGTCCACTGCTCCCCACCTTGGAAGGCTGGCATCTGTTTTCACAATCACCCAAGATGGTCTGCGAAAGCAGGTTCCCTGGGAAAGATGATCCAAAGACAACCACCATTGTAGCCGATTACCTACATGCACTGAGTCACGGACAGTCCAAGGAGTGGACTGAAGGACTAGACAAGTATCGAGAATGTTTGATTTCCTGACCTCTGTCAGAAAAATTTACATAGACAAGGACTCTATTAAGGATCCTAAGAAAGTTACCCTTTTATTTGGGACTAAGGAACTCTTTTCCAAATTCTTCCTTCCACCCATGAGATCGCAGGAAGGATAACACAATTTCCGTGTGGGATTTTGTTTGAAAAGATGGTGCCTGGACTAGACAGTTGTCCAGCTAGGGCGCCTCAGCAATGGCCTGTAACTGCAGCATTTAATGTCCAGGGCCAGCAGCTGGATTCAAACCAACAACCTTTGAGTTGCAAAGCCATAAAGTTAACCACTAGGCTACATGGGGAGCTTGGCAAAGAAAATTATGGAAGCTGTGGCAAGACCAAAGGACAAAGTCACAAACAGGAAGAGTTTGTCTGGAAAGGCAAACCGTAGAACCTGTGACTGTCCCTATGATTGTGAACATGCAAGTATGCATCCTTCAAATCCACCCAAGTCTTAAATTGACCTCCTAGGACCCAAAGGAGAATGGAATGAATAGTTTCCATCTAGAAGAACAGTACTCTTAGGAACTTTGATCAAACTCTTGAGATCTAAAATAAAACTTAAAATAAAGTCCCAGACCCCGTTCCTGAAATGGAACAGAAATCATCCCTCTCAGGTTGTAGAGGTCTCCTACACAGAGGAAGGACACCCTTACCTCTCATCTGGCTCCAGATAATCTTGAAGCCAAAACCTCCCTTCTGCTGAGAGGAAAAAGTAGAAGAATTCCTATGAAATCTTGAAAGGAACGAAAAAATATAACAACCATAATGCGAATCAATATGGTAAGACTGAAATGTTTGCTCCCCACTAAAAACCTGCAGGGAAGCGTCTATAAGATAGGAGATGGACGACTTAAGGACCCATATCTTATCCTGGGCCTCCTCGAGGGGCGTGTCTGTCTGATTGAAACCAGACAATGAATGAACCCGTATGAGTGACAGTAACACTACAAACCATAGGTTGCCATTTTTTTAACAACTCCTCTAATCTCTTATCCCTAGTGTCTTTAAAGGAACAACTATCCTCTATGGGAATAGTAGGTCTCCAGGACAGCGTGGAAACGGTCTCTTCCACCTTGGTTATCATCTGACGAGATTCCTTGAAAAAATACGTTGTGGGTAAACATTCCCAATATAGGAAATGGGAAAACAAAGAGGTACTCGATCTCTCCCATTCCTTAACTGATACTTCATAAGATTAACAACAACCATGATCGTTGTCATCTTGAGTAGGTAAAACCTCTTAAGAAACAGACGGAGGTGTACTAGCGTAAACCTGAAAAATACTATTTCTGTATCAGCGGGAGGAATTATACTGTCAGAAACTGAGATTTTATCCTCAGATGCTATCGAAGTATCCTCTTCCTCAGGCCTGGGAGGGGAACTCTGTGACAGCAACCACCATGACAGAAGCCTCGCTCACTGAAAGTTAAAATTTTCCTCTTGAGCTCTCCCTGCAGCATGGGAAAAGCCGACAACACACCTGAGAATCCTCTAATACAAAAGGGAAGCAACGTCTTGCAAGAGAAGAAGGCTGCAGAATATATAGGACATTGTCATGATGTATTTTGTTTTATAACAGCAACAGAGACAAAGCTGGCTCTGAACCGTAAAAATCACCATACATGAGGAACATAAAAACTGTATTATTCACATTTTAATTAAATAAAATTGAGTATCCTAACTAGGGCTACTGTGTCTTTAGATGTAAAGAGTGACGTCTTAATTCAGCTTTACATATAGACCATTAACATTACATATGTTACATAACAAGCTGAAGGGCCTCCTGGACCATCTGAATACCCAATTGATAAATAAAAAATTGGATGTTACTGTATCTTTAATTGTTAAAATAACTGCTTTATTTTTACAGCAAATAAGTGTGTAACACGACATTCAGACTATCCCTAGACCTCAGATTAATAAAAGATTGTATGTTACGATATCTTTAAGGGACAAGATAACTGCTTTATTTTTTACAGGGAATAAGCCTGAAACATGTCTTATTACTGATCTCGGACAATTCCTCATCTTCTGTCCCCTATGTCTCCAAGCAGTCTGCTAATGGAGTTACTGTCACCAGATATGGGGCTAACATATAAAAACATCCGGACTCCTTAATAACCGGAATACTACAGAATGTGAAGTTTCTCTGCTGCATGACATAACGCAGCAGAGGAGACCCACCATCTTTCTCCGTTGGATCGATAAAGCTAACAAGACGCGCAGTTAGTTCCGCCCATTGTGGGCGTATCCCCCGGGCAGTTCAACATTGTAAAGCGAGAGCTAAACCTCCCGGTCGGCTGGATTATGTAAACAAAACTGTTGGGAGTAGGAATTGCCCCAAAGCATGTGTAACTTATATCCCCCGGGCCAGTAAAATAAACTGTTAACAGGGCAAACCTCCCAGACGGCTGCTGATCACAATAAAGCCGTAAGGAGTTGATATCATAACCAAACATATAGGAGACACTTCTCCACGTCCCCAGTGCCTGCATTAGCTGCCCTATGATTATCACTACTAGATATAATGTCATCTTGTGCCCAAGAATGTAGTAAAGTGCCATTTTTTCTGTGAACATATCCCCAGAAAATAAAACTTAGCACTTACTTTAAAATCTGCTCTGCAGCAAGGCAGCTCATGCGGCTTGCGAGGTCCTCTCCCTCACATTGGCCTGTGGAAATAAAAAGTACTGAGTCTATTTTCCCCTCAGACTTTCACAAACAGGGCAGCAAACAATTTATGGGAGGTGCAGTAAGAATTATGTCCCACGGCCACAAGATCCCCTTGCTCTAAAGCCACCAAAGCTATACTGAAGAGACTAATATGGACTACGGCTACACCCTAGAACAAAGCAGCATAATCTTGCACTACTTTAAAAATAATAAACTCTTGATTGAAGAATCTATACTAACACCTCACTTTACTACTTCCTATCACTAACGTAGGCAAAGAGAATGACTGGGGTGGGAGGGAAGGGAGGAGCTATTTAACAGCTCTGCTGTGGTGCTCTTTGCCTCCTCCTGCTGACCAGGAGGTGAATATCCCATTAGTAATTAAGATGATCCGTGGACTCATCATGTCTTAAAAAAGAAAGAACATTTTTAGATTGTATGTTCCTTTAATATCTGGAACAAGCAGAACACATTTACATGTGCAAACAGCTAAGATACAGTATGTTGCTTAAAACAAGCAACTACTGGTCAAGGTTTTGGAATTAGAAATGTTCAAAAAAGGGAGGAGCTATTTAACAGCTCTACTGTGGACTAATGCAAGTCAGTATGGTGCATAGGGGCCTATCTATCAAGCTCCAAATGGAGCTTGATGGCCCGTGTTTCTGGCGAGTCATCAGACTCGCCAGAAACAAAAGTTATGAGCAGCGGTCACAAAGACCGCTGCTCCATAACCCTGTCCGCCTGCTCTGAGCAGGACAGGAATCGCAACAATTCAACCCGATCGAGTACGATCGGATTGATTGACACCCCCTGCTGGCGGCCCAACAAGAGCTGCTGGTGCAATGTTAAATGCGGAGAGCGTATTGCTCTCCGCATTCAGCGATATCTTGCGGACCTGATCCTCACTGTCGGATCAGGTCCGCAAGACATTTCTTAAATAGGCCTCATAGCCTCAAAGTAACCTTGTTTTCTAATGATTTTGAAAGGCCTTGCAAGGTACTTTGCATGATTTTCTAATGGGCTTTCACTGACCTCAAAGCATAGATAAGTTAATATTTATTTACAAGGAATTTTTTTTATTTAAAACTCAAGGTAAAACTATTTTACCTCTGATATTATTAAGTGTCACCTAGATTACAAGTTTTGCGTTCGTGTTTTGACGCTGAAAAAATGGCCATTTCAGCATTAAAACAGCAACGCAGCCATTACAAGTCTTGTCAGTATAGCTTTACCGCAAGCCTTTTAGCCTGTAACGCAGCGTCAGTCCCGCACTCAAAAAAATGGCATTTTTGCATGGGATTTTCATAACGCTGTCATTACAAGTTTTGCGGTGAGGATAAAAAGCTTGCATTACAGCCTATACCGACACAATCCCTTTTGCAATCTGAGACCAGTAGTTATGAGTTTTACGCAACAAAACTGTTACATAAAACTCATAACTAAAGTGTTACAACGTACACTAACACCCATAACTACCTATTAACCCCTAAACCGAGGCCCTCCCGCATCGCAAACACTATATTAAAGTTATTAACCCTAATCTGCCTCTCCCATCGCCGGGACTAATAAAATTTATCAACCCCTATTCCGCCGCTCACTGACATCGTCGCCACTATACTAAAGTTATCAACTCCTATTCCCCCGCACCACAACATCGCCCACACTATATTAAAGATATTAACCCCTCCTCTGATGCTCCCTGACATTGCCGCCACTAAATAAAGTTATTGACCCCTAAACCTCTGGCCTCCCACATCACTACCACTAAATAAACCTATTAACCCCTAAACCGCCAGCCCCCCTCATCGCCAAAAACTAAATTAAACTATTAACCCCTAAACGTAACAACCCCCTAACTTTAAATTAAAATTACAAGATCCCTATCTTAAAATAAATAAAAACTTATCTGTGAAATTAAAAACCCTAAGTTTAAACTATAAATTAAACTAACATTACTATTAGACTAAAATTAAAATAACTATCAATTAAATAAATTAAATTACTCATTAAAAAACCTAAAACTACTAAAAAAATTTAATCTACAGTTACAAAAAATAAAAAATACTAAATTTCAAAAAATAAAAAATACTAAATAAAAAAAATAAAAAATTACAAACAATAACAAACGAAATTATCCAAAATAGAAACAATTACACCTAATCTAATAGCCCTATCAAAATAAAAAAGCTCCCCTAAAATAAAAAAACACTAGCCTACAATAAATTACCAATAGCCCTTAAAAGGGCCTTTTGTAGGGCATTGCCCTAAAGAAATCAGCTCGTTTCCCTGTGTAAAAATGCAAAGACCCCCCAGCATTAAAACTCACCACCAAACCAACCCCCCAAAATAAAAAACCTAACTTTAAAAAAACCTGACGTTGGTTTCCGGTAACGGCGTCTGACCACGCTGTGACGTAGGTGCGCATGGAAGAGCAGAGGCGGTAGTGCACGACTGAGCACGCCAGCAGCAAGCGGAGAGGAGAGTGGTAAAAGCCCCAAGCAGCAATTTTAGAACAGCCGACCGCCACTACGCCTCCGGCTCCTCACGGCCAGCATGTACAGCAAACTCGGAGGCAAGCAGGAAGCAGCCTGGGACTGGCTGAAACACGCACACCTACCTTTGTCCACGGCCTCAAGATCTCTTGGCAGGAGTATCCAGTCTGAGATACAGCCGGAGCAATTCGGAAGGGAGGCCGCACAAGCTAGGCAACATCATAGCTTGGACCGGTAAAACCTAACATAGGCCTAATAATGTCTATTGGCCACAGACAGATTAGTTACTATATGCATCGCATTTAAGGAGTATAAGTGGGGTCTTTTTTGGATCAAGCAGTCTGGCATAGCTCCCCGGCATATGTACTTTTAGTCATAGGTATTTTAAGTCTGGCAGACCTGGGAGGGTGAAGAGAGTTTAATGGGGCATAAGTAGCAAAATAGCAAAGTGTTATAGACTGACGGAGGCTAATAGCTGCTTGGTATGCCATCAATTTACAGAGTAAGTCCCTCTTAGAATCTGCCAGTGAAGCTACCTGACTCTGCCGGCTCTGTGTCAATTATTTTGCTCATACTGGTAACTTTAAAAAAACCTAATCTACCCATTGCCCTGAAATGGGCATTTTTATGGGTATTGTCCATAAAATGGCATTCAGCTCTTTTTCTTGCCCTTAAAAAAGCATTCAGCTCTTTTAAGACACACCCAAACCCTAATCTAAAAAAGAAACACCCAAAAAACCTTAAAAAACCTAACACTAACCCCTGTTTAGGTACTCACAGTTGCTGAAGTCCGGCTTGAACAATCTTCATCCCAGCGGCTCCATCTTCATCCATCGAGGGACTGGCATCTTCTTAATCCCTGTGGAGGCGGAGCGGTAAATGCGCGGAGGAGGATGTCCAGGCAGAGGTCCATCTTTATCTAGGCGGGCTCTATCTTCATCTATCGAGGGTCCGGCATCTTCTTCATCCCTGCAGAGGCGGAGGTCCAGGCAGAGGTCCATTGATCCGATGTGGAGATCCTCTTCATGCGATCGCCGCACACTGAGGATTCAAATGCAAGGTACCCCTTTTATACTGGGGGTACCATTGCATTCCTATTGGCTGAAAAATTTAAATCAGCCAATAGGAATTAGAGCTGCTTAAATTGTTTTGGCTGTTCAAATCAGCCAATAGGATTTAAGCAGCTCTCATTCCTATTGGCTGATTGAAAACCAAAAACCAATCAACACACTGTGTTAAATATCCTCTTGGTAATGTCTCAATACGACCAGCACACATGATTTGAGTGTCAGGCATCCTAACCAATCTGCATAGCATAGGTAACGGGCATTCAGCCTATCATATGGCCAGGGAGGGCTTTCAGTTGTAATTTAATTCCAAGTTTTCCAGCCCCCCGCACCCCTCTGAGGAAGCGTAAGAGAACCACGACCGCGTCAGGGGACTTCCTGTTGTTAATAATAATTTTAATCCCAAATCTGTAAAACACACAAGCGCAAACAGACTCAAGTGTAGGTAAGTACAACAAACACACCACACAATATGGATTGCACTTACAAGATTGAAATTTAATCAGGCGTTTGTTAACAATATACTTGATGACCAGAAGAAATCATTCATACACAATAAAGTACAGAATAAGTCTTTGCAAATACTGGAAAAGTCCCTCCAGATAATAATACCGGGACAAGTGTATCAGTTCCTTGCGGGCATCCGTACTCGTGACTCAAATAGCAATCGCTGTGTTTAGGAGCGCCAATGCCGATATCGTCACTATGGAACAGTACGGATCCTCTAACAGTCCAAAAAGCCTCAACGCGTTTCAACCGCCAGCGTGCAGTCTTTCTCAAGAGGTGAAGTAGATGCCTCTTTTTGCAGTACAGACTAGTATATAGCCGACCGGCTCATTTCATTGGAGGAAAAAGAATCTTGTCAATTAGCCAGCCTGTCAGATACAAAGCAAACTTGAGCACATGCAATTATATATGATTAAAAAATTAAAAACATATCTTTATTTAATACTATTAAAAACATATTCAATAAACTCTTAGAGGAAAATGTGAATCGATTAACCAGAAATGGTATTGCTGGAAAGTCAAAATATATATATATATATATATATATGTACACAAACGATTTTTGCATATTTTATAAAATGTTGAACAACAATGTTAAACAAACGACAAAAGAGAATAACGTTAATACAAAAAATTCATTATTAACGAAAAATAATTCATTACCAATATTTTCCAATACATCAGGGGTCATTTGATAAGCATAGACATATGAATACCATGTCCAAGTTTTGTAATATACCATTTAAATCATGTTTATATTATGCATAGGTGAATTACTAAAGGAGTACTAATACTAATAATTTAAATGATTTAAATAGTTGATTTTTAATATATGGTTAAAACTTCAAATATATACTATAGGCTTATGTTAAACACATATAAGGACAAATATGGAAGGAAGTATAAACGAAAATGTAAAAAAAGAAATATAAAGAAAAATGTAAATATAAAAAGGGAATAATAAAATGGAAAGTATAAGAGGGGAAACAGCCATTGAATCCTACCTATCATCTCATCATGGTTCACACATATATACCCTACCTACTGTGTGTATACTAAAATGGATGAAATACACATATATATATATATATATATATATATATATATATATACACACAATGTGTAAAAAATTATTATTATATATATAAAAAAATATATAAAATATAAAAAAATTAAAAAACATGATATTTAAAAATACATATTAAGAACATAACGTACATTAATTAATTAATTAATTATATATATATATATTTATAAATCAATCTCATTAAAAACAATACACTTATACACCCTATCTTAACTAACTGCTACAAGAAGGAGGGTCACTCACATAAAGGCTGCTTGATCTAAATCCACATTGAGACCTCCTGGACACAGACAGTTCAACTTCTGTATCCAGAATGTCTCACGTTTACGTAATGTAAGGAGTCTATTTGGGACAGTTGGAGGAATCCAATCAATTACCTGCACCTTGAGTGATCTAGAGTCCCCCCCATGTATATCTCTAAAATGAAGGGGGACACTGTGCTTATCCATCTCATTTTTAATATTATTAAGGTGTTCTGACACTCTACGCCTGATCTTTCTTTTAGTGCGACCCACATACATAAGACCACACCCACAAGTTAATAAATATACTACATGTGTGAAGTCACACGTGCAGCGACATTGAATCTGGAAATTGTGGGATTTATCACTATTTGTGAAATGAAGATCTTTATTCACATGCTTGCACATTCCGCAATTGTGCTTACCACATTTATATGTGCCTTCTTTTAGACTTAACCAAATGCTCTTATTGGATGTTATTTTATCTCTTTTAACTGGTTTCAATTTACTGGGGGCTAACAAATTCCTCAAATTTCTGCCCTTCCTAAAGGTAATTGGAGGATATTCAGGTATTGATGATGCTAACAAGCTGTCTGATTTTAATATGCCCCAATGTTTCTTGAAGACCTCCTTAATAATCATATGTCCTTCATTATAAGTAGTTATAAATCTAATAGAATCCTGATCCTGCCTAGTATGTTGATGGTGCCTACCTATCAAACTTTATTCATCTTTCTTTAACAGTGAATCCCTGGTACGCCCCACAGCCTTAGTCCTAGAGTCCTCAATTTTGACCGGATCATATCCCTTGACTATACATTTATTGGCCATAATGTCTGCTACTTTATTGAAGTCACAGATAGAACTACAATTTCTTCTCAATCTGAGAAACTGACTGTATGGGATGTTATCTTTCCAAATGCATTGATGTGCACTCTTGTAGTCAATTAAGCTATTTCTTTCAGTGGGCTTCCTGTAGTTGGATACTGCTATTTTGTTATCACTATTTACAAATAGTCGCAAATCAAGAAATTCAATTTCAGTACGGGAATGGTTTTCAGTGAATTTAAGATTGTAATCATTATCATTGATATATCTAACAAATTCATCTACTACAGTGAGGTCCCCCTCCCACAAAATGATCACATCATCAATATATCTATGATATTTAACTATATTCTTACTGAACTGATGTTTCTTCCAGATAAATTCGCTTTCGAAGGTGTGCATATACAGATTTGCATACGATCGTACAAACGTAGTGCCCATTGCTGTTCCTCTGATCTGTCTGTAATACACACCCTCGAAAGCGAAATAGTTGCGTTCCAATATGAATTGTATACACTGCAAGATAAATTTTTGATGTGCCACATTGAATCCCCAATTAGTCAGTTCCATTTCTACAGCATGTATCCCTTTATCATGCGGTATTGATGTATATAACGCCGATACATCGCATGTGATCCAACAGTAGTTGCTATTCCATTCAATTCCTTCAAAGATCCCAATCACACTAGTAGTGTCCTTCAGGTAGGCCCTGGTGTTCTTAACAATATCTTGCAAAAAATAATCAATATACTTAGAAACTTTATCTGTGATCGAACTAATCCCAGATATAATGGGCCTACCTGGAGGACACTCAACATTCTTATGGATCTTTGGTAGATGATAAAAATATGGGATCTTAGGATCCAGTTCTTGCAAGTATTTAAATTCATCTGTGTTCAATATCCCTTCAGATTTAGCATCTACCAACATGGAGTTCAATGCAGACATATAGGATTTAGTTGGATCAATCTTAAGGATACAATACGTATCTTTGTCCCCTAACAAGTTATGTGCTTCTTTGAGATACTCAGATCTCAATTGCATCACCAGACCCCCTCCCTTGTCTGCTGCCCTAAAAACGACTCTATCATCATTCATTAATTTCGTGAGTGATTTTCTCTCGAGGATAGTAAGATTATCATTGTATTTATTCAATAGATTCTCCTTTTTATTTTTTATTTTAGATAAAATTTCTTTAGTGACTAAATTCGTAAAAACAGGGATTTGGTCCCCTTGAGCACTAACTGGATAAAAAGAGGAGGGGCGTTTAAATGTGCTATGAGCAATAGGTCTATCTTCCTCATGAGTTGAAATATCTAAAAGTTCACACAACATAAAATCCAAATCTTCCTCACTGGGGGACCCCTCTACATTTAAGTGTGACTTATCTATTCCTTCTAAACTTTTAAGGCTATTCAATGTTTCTAGATCTTTAGATTCAAGGTGTTCCTCTTTATTAGCTGTAGTATTAATAGTTGAATTTTTGGCAAAAAATCGTTTAAGAGTCAATTTTCTACTAAATTTCTGAATGTCCAAAAATATTTGGAATTCATTCTGTAGGGTCTTAGGGGTAAAATTAAGTCCCTTACTCAATAATTTAATATCATTATTATCCAGATTAATCTTTGCTAAATTAAAAATACTCATTCTCTCTCTTCCTCTCTCCGCTGCCTTCTGTTTGGCTGCCCAAATTCACTGTCTCTGTCCAGGAGGTCTCAATGTGGATTTAGATCTAGCAGCCTTTATGTGAGTGACCCACCTTCTTGTAGCAGTTAATTAAGATAGGGTGAATAAGTGTATTGTTTTTAATGAGATTAATTTATAAATATATATATATATATAATTAATTAATTAATGTACGTTATGTTCTTAATATGTATTTTTAAATATCATGTTTTTTAATTTTTTTTATATTTTATACATTTTTATATATATATATAATAATTTTTATACATAGTGTATATTTATATATATATATGTATTTCATCCATTTTAGTATACACACAGTAGGTAGGGTATATATGTGTGAACCATGATGAGATGATAGGTAGGATTCAATGGCTGTTTCCCCTCTTATACTTTCCATTTTATTATTCCCTTTTTATATTTACATTTTTCTTTATATTTCTTTTTTTACATTTTCGTTTATACTTCCTTCCATATTTGTCCTTATATGTGTTTAACATAAGCCTATAGTATATATTTGAAGTTTTAACCATATATTAAAAATCAACTATTTAAATCATTTAAATTATTAGTATTAGTACTCCTTTAGTAATTCACCTATGCATAATATAAACATGATTTAAATGGTATATTACAAAACTTGGACATGGTATTCATATGTCTATGCTTATCAAATGACCCCTGATGTATTGGAAAATATTGGTAATGAATTATTTTTCGTTAATAATGAATTTTTTGTATTAACGTTATTCTCTTTTGTCGTTTGTTTAACATTGTTGTTCAACATTTTATAAAATATGCAAAAATCGTTTGTGTACATATATATATATATATTTTGACTTTCCAGCAATACCATTTCTGGTTAATCGATTCACATTTATTGAATATGTTTTTAATAGTATTAAATAAAGATATGTTTTTAATTTTTTAATCATATATAATTGCATGTGCTCAAGTTTGCTTTGTATCTGACAGGCTGGCTAATTGACAAGATTCTTTTTCCTCCAATGAAATGAGCCGGTCGGCTATATACTAGTCTGTACTGCAAAAAGAGGCATCTACTTCACCTCTTGAGAAAGACCGCACGCTGGCGGTTGAAACGCGTTGAGGCTTTTTGGACTGTTAGAGTATCCGTACTGTTCCATAGTGACGATATCGGCATCGGCATTGGCGTTCCTAAACACAGCGATTGCTATTTGAGTCACGAGTACGGATGCCCGCAAGGAACTGATACACTGGTCCCGGTATTACTATCTGGAGGGACTTTTCCAGTATTTGCAAAGACTTATTCTGTACTTTATCGTGTATGAATGATTTCTTCTGGTCATCAAGTTTATTGTTAACAAACGCCTGATTAAATTTCAATCTTGTAAGTGCAATCCATATTGTGTGGTGTGTTTGTTGTACTTACCTATACTTGAGTCTGTTTGCGCTTGTGTGTTTTACAGATTTGGGATTCTATTTTACTCCGGGAGGCATGCAGGACACCCTCGGTCAATTTGCTGCAGCAGGTCTCGTATAATATTATTATATTTTTGCACTTGATTGCATAGTTTTTTCTTCAGGATATTTGTTTGCCACATGTAGTAGAGGTGTAATATTTCTTTTACATTTTTGTATTTCTATCTGCAAGCTTTTTAGTATCTGACTATTATGTATGCCCTACCTATATGTTCTTCAATATATGCTTCTTAAGATAGACACTTATTTTAAGATGGTTTTATAAACACTATATATATATATATATTTTTATTTTTAATTTTTACATTCTCATTTTATTTTATGCTTATTGCTCTATATTATAGAGATATTGAATCATCCCTGGAATTTAGCGATGTCTAATTAGTGTGTTTAGTAATAATAATTTTAATTTGCTCTCCACTTTGTTGATAATTATAATTCAATATCAGTATTGTAGCTCCTTGAATTTAAATTTACTCAAGCTGCCGCACTCCTGGCGTACAGCCAGGGCGGTAGTTAGATCTACCCGTTTGAACTTATACGGCTAAGATTAATATAAAGAACCATGTAATGGCTATTTGAAAGACGATCCTAGCAATTCAAGTTAACCCTTGCTACTCTGCGGTTTAGTCCTAAGTTACTTCAGTTTAGGTTTTGGTGCTTTTTAACAATAAGGGATATATCTGTGGGCAGCACACTCTTGACGTGCGCTGAATAATATTGGCTTAAATTTAAATCCCTATTTCTAGCACTGAAGCACCAATGCCTGCTCTTTTGAATTGTTTATAAATAGCAAATAATATACTCTCCTTGGGACAGTACAGTGAATAATACAAAATACACCTTAGGAACTAGTATTGGTATCACACCCACAGTTCTTTATGATAAGATATTTTTTCTAATACTGATCCCCATTTGTGGCATTTAAACTAAAACGCTATCTTACAATGCTAGAGGCTTCAACCCTAAGTACTCCATAAATATTACAGCAAACAATTTACACTAACCATAGTGGATTAAGAAAATACTATTCTTGCTCAACCTAGATTAGATTTGAATCTATATCTAAGTATCTTTTCTACACTGTGAAAAATAAGGTGGCAATTTGCAATCACAGCATACCACAATACATTGAATCCCAAATATCCGATATAGTACACCATTTGATATTAGGTGAATGCTCCATTCTTTATAACATTACACTTAAGTGAATAATATTCATATGGGTTCCATTTACCTTACCAGCCTCAGCTCATACTGGGTATAGTCTCAATAAATATTCTCATACTGATTTTACTTCTGCGACAAGTGGTGTAGTGTTTTTAATTTTCCTGTAGGGCAGCATACTCTATTTCCTTTTGTTGTCCATTTTCTTTGATAAGCATGATTAATAAAGGTTATATTTTATTGTTTTTATATACTATTTGCTTGAACTCTGTGTCAGAATTATGTCAAAGGACATTTCTTTTTGTTTTTTTAAAAGAATGGGTTGTTATGTAAATACTGAAGTCTGTCTAAAACCCATTGAGTATGTGCTGTATCATATATATAATTATATTTCATGTAATTGGCAAGAGTCCATGAGCTAGTGACATATGGGATATACAATCCTACCAGGAGGGGCAAAGTTTCCAAAAATGCCTATAAATACACCCCTCACCACACCCACAATTCAGTTTTACAAACTTTGCCTCCTATGGAGGTGGTGAAGTAAGTTTGTGCTAAGATTTCTACGTTGATATGCGCTTCTCAGCATTGTTGAAGCCTGATTCCTCTCAGAGTACAGCGAATGTCAGAGGGACGTGAAGGGAGTATCACTTATTGAATACAATGATTTCCCTAACGGGGGTCTTTTTCATAGGTTCTCTGTTATCGGTCGTAGAGATTCATCTCCTACCTCCCTTTTCAGATTGACGATATACTCTAAATTTACCATTACCTCTACTAATAACTGTTTTAGAACTGGTTTGGCTATCTGCTATATGTGGATGGGTGTCTTTTGGTATCTATGTTTTTTATTACTTAAGACACCTCAGCTATGGTTTGGCACTTTATGCATTTATATAAAGTTCTAAATATATGTATTGTACTTATATTTGCCATGAGTCAGGTTTATGTATTTCCTTCTGCAGACTATCAGTTTCATATTTGGGGAATATAAATTATTTTTAAAAAAAGAAATTTATTTCTTACCTGGGGTTTAGTCTTTTTTTCAGTTGACTACTTCTTCAGTTGACTACAAATTGCGGGCGGTATTAGGCCCGCGGGTGCATCAAATGCGTCATTCTTGGCACAAAATTTTTTTTGGCACGAAAAAGTACGTCTATGGCGCAAGTTCGTCACTTCCGGCGTCATACTTGACGCCGAGACCTTTCACACTGTTGCATCATTAGTGACGCGAGTGTGTCATTTTCGGTTATTTTTTTGGCGCCAAAAAACTTTAGTTATGTTGTGCTTACTTGGCGCCAAACTTTTTCATTATTTCAATACCCCATTGATGTTTGCCTCTTGCTTTTTTCTATCAGAGGGCTATGCTATTTGCATTTTTTCCCATTCCTGAAACTGTCATATAAGGAAATAGATAATTTTGCTTTATATGTTGTTTTTTCTCTTACATTTTGCAAGATGTCTCAATCTGATCCTGCCTCAGAAGTTTCTGCTGGAACATTGCTGCCTGACATCGGTTCTACCAAAGCTAAGTGCATTTGTTGTAAAATTCTAGAAATTATTTTGCCGAATGTCATTTGTAATAGTTGTCATGATAAACTTTTACATGCAGATAGTGTATCCATCAGTAATAGTACATTGCCAGTTGCAGTTCCTTCAACTTCTAATGTGCATGATATACCTGTAAATTTTAAAGAATTTGTTTCTGATTCTATTCTGAAGGCTTTGTCTGCATTTCCACATTCAAATAAACGTAAAAGGTCTTTTAAAACTTCTCATTTAGTTGATCAAATTTCAAATGACCAACAACATAATAATTTATCCTCTTCTGATGAGGATCTATCTGATTCAGAAGATCCTTCCTCAGACATTGACACTGACAAATCTACTTATTTATTTAAAATTGAGTATATGCGTTCTTTATTAAAAGAAGTGTTAATTACTTTTTATATTGAGGTAACCAGTCCTCTTGACGTTCAGTCTAATAAACGTTTAAATGCTGTTTTTAAACCTCCTGTGGTTTCTCCAGGGGTTTTTCCTATTCCTGAGGCTATTTCTGATATGATTTCTAAGGAATGAAATAAGCCAGGTACTTATTTTATTCCTTCTTCAAGGTTTAAAAAATTGTATCCTTTACCAGCAAAATCTATAGAGTTTGGGAAAAGATCCCCAAAGTTGATGGGGCTATTTTTACTCTTGCTAAACGTACCACTATTCCTATGGAAGATATGGAAGATAGTACTTCCTTTAAGGATCCTTTAGATAGGAAGCTTGAATCTTATATAAGGAAGGCCTATTTATATTCAGGTCATCTTCTCAGACCTGCAATTTCTTTGGCTGATGTTGCGGCTGCATCAACTTTCTGGTTGGAGAATTTAGCGCAACAGGAATTGGATTCTGACTTATCTCGCAATATTCACTTACTGCAATATGCTAATCATTTTATTTGTGATGCTATTTTTGATATTATCAAAATTGATGTTAGATCCATGTCTTTGTGCTGTATCATATATATATATATATATATATATATATATATATATATATATATATATATATATATATATATATATATATATACTTATATATATATATATATATATATATATATATATATATATATATATATATATATATATATACTGTATACAGTACTGTGCAAAAGTCTTAGGCAACCATTGGATTTGTGGTTTTAGCAATGGTATAATGACCATAAATAATTATTTCTCAGTCTCTTTATTAGAACACACCCATTAAAATACAGGATATTTGTATGAAGTATTAAAAAGCAGGAACAAATCAGAAAAAAATGATTCTATAGGTTAAAGTGGCAAGTATTTAGTGTGACCTCCCCTTATACTTGAGCAATAGCAGGAACCTGGCTCTCGTGAACCTAAATGGAATGGAACCCTAATTAATGTAATTAATAACAGCTGTATTTCCTACTATTTTACATCAAAATGACTGCTGTTAAAAGGTCTATTACACCAGGTTTGTGCAAGACTTGCTTGAGCATTACATACACATATGGTATGAGTTTCATTAATTGGCTTGCTAATAAGACCAACTTTCAATCACATCATTCCATTCACAATGCCAAACATCACAGAATTTGACAGAGATAAATCATACTTTTGTTTCAGCAAGGCCACTCTCAAAGGGAAATTAGCAAACAAACTGGATACTCAAGATGTGGTATTCAAGCTGTTATAAAGAAATTTGAAGAATCAAGAGAGATCAAGGACAAAAAAGGACTGGAAAGCCAAGCAATCTTTCAAAATCTGATGAAGTTTCTGAGTTCCTCTTTGAAAGACCGGAAGAAGTCCATCAAGGACCTGGCTCAGCATCTGACAGTTTCAAGTTTCATCAGGGATGCCAAGTTGACCCTTCTACAGTCCAAAAAAGCTTGGTTAGTAATGGTCTTTGTGGAAGGATAGCAGCCAAGAAACCACTTTTTTGAAAGGGGAATAGGATGAAAAGGCTAACATATGCTAAAGCTCACAAAGATTGTAATGAAGATCAGTGGAAAAGAGTATTATGTAGTAACAAATCCAAGTTTGAAATTTTCAGGTTCAATTGTTGACAATATGTTAGAAGAAAAGTTGGAGAGAGATGGAAGAATGAGTGCTTGCAGCCTTCAGTAAAACATGGTGGAGGGTCTGTCCTGAGTTAGGGCTGCATTTCTGCCAGTGGTGTTGGTGATATTGGGGTCTATTTATTAAAGCGTCAACTATGTTGCATTCGCCGGCATCAATACGCTTGCCAAACATCGCTGCCGTGGACCTGAATACGATCTCCTTTTTTATCAAAAAAGCCGTCAAAAACACGTGCGTCAATTATGGTGCGAAGAGCATCGGACTGGTGTTAACTATCAGTCATCGATGTTGCAGTTATTCGGGTTTTTCCCAACTTTATTTATACCATTTCATTACTGTCCATGAACATGCACATTTCTCTAAAGCTAATCTTTTATTTTTCAACTTTTAATGTCCAAGAAATAGCTACATTTATACCCCAACCAACAATATCTCATAGAAAGTTATTATATGTATTTGTTATATAAAAAAATCTGTTATATGATACTTTCACATAAATTAATGTGTATTTGTATTTCTAGAACTCATGATATGCTTTTATCTCATATTTTTTTTTATAAATGATTATTAATGCTAGAATTTGTACATATATCTTTTCACACACACACACACACACACACACACACACACACACACATATATATATATATATATATATATATATATATATATATATATATATATATATATATATATATATATACTGTATATATATTTGTGTGTGTGTGTGATGTCAGAAATCTTTTGCAAACATATTTACATGTCCCTAAATTCCTTTTTTTGTTCTAAACAATGTTGTCTTTTATATCTCTGTGTTTATTTATACCACTATATGTATATAGTGTAAATGTATTATTATTCTGAGCAGGAATAATTGTGAACATAGCATGTAATCAGGGTATCATATGTATTTATTTGCAATCAATGGATATTTTAAGAGATGGGCCAGTTTTCTCTCTGTACCTGTGTAACCCCTCCTGATTGCAATCTAGTTTTAAAAACCACCCCTTCACAGGTATTATAAAATGGGCAGGCATATAAGATGACATTTTTTACTGAAAAAGAAATTCAAGAGAAGGAAGAAATACACTGAAAATAGAATACCAGTAAAGAGGTGATTTTAATTTCTGCTGTATCTGAATCATGACAGTTTAAAGTTAGGTGGGCTATCCCTTTGAGCTATCATCGTAAGATTATATTAAATCAAACATCAATTTGAATTTTAAAATCCTTGTCTAAAATATTACACTATGTGTCCTAATGTCAGCATCAATGTTTATCTTTAATACTAATTTCACATATACATACTTTCAAAGTATAATACACAATGTAACAAATGGCACTTACAAGTTCTGATGAGTGATCAATGACACAAGTATCGAGCAATTTGATTCGTTAGTGATAGTTTATAATGTGTATTTGAATAAGATTGGCTGATGTCAAAAATCATGTGATTATGCATATTCCAATCAAAAGTGGTTGAAAAATTCACTAGTGCGTGGGTTGTTTAGGAGTTTGCATCATAATTGGTGCGAAAAGTGAAGTTAGCTATATAAAGGAAGTTAGCTATATAATTTTGTGTATTTATTTCATTTTTTATCTCTATATCTATTAGTGCAACAAGTTTAGGCCAAAACTTTGCAACAAATTTGGAGAAATAATATTGTCCCCTTGCTTTGTAATGAGAGACAAATTTGTAACATAATCCATAATAAGTAATGTATTTTTCATTTTTATCCCTATATCTACTAGTGCACCAAATGTGGATCAATAATATTGTTTGATTTAGAAAGAGTATACAAATGTAATAAAGTTTCTTATTTACTTGTATTATGTAAAATACTTCATTCTTTTGCACCATCAAACATAAGCTTTCTGTGTTTTCAGACTCCCATTGAGTTCTATGGCATCCGTGACTTTAAGGGTGGCGGATTGAAAACTAGGTATGCTGAGTCGTAAAAGACGTGAGCGTAAATGTAGAGTTTTTGATAACTTAGTGAGAGGTTCAAATAGTGTCGATTAGAACAGCGAATGAACGCAATTCCGCTTGAATACCACTGTTTTCAACTCGCATCGATCTGCGTTGTATTGAGATCGCAGGATCGTATTTTACGTCACAAATTTCTAAATTTTTGCAATTCTTGACACTTTGATAACTACGATCAATCTCGCGACAAATACGAAGTGGAATTCCAGCGTATTTTCAGTTGACACTTTGATAAATATGCCCCATTGTCTGTATTGTAGGGATCATGAATGCTGAAAAGTACAGACAGGTTTTTATTTATCATGCCATTCTTTCTGGAAAGCACCTGATTATGGTAATGATTTTATTTTTCAGTATGATAACAATTCCAAGCACACTGATAATGCAGTGAAATCATATTTAGAGAGAAAAGCAGCTGATAAAACATTGGCTGTCATGGACTGGCCTACACAGATTCGAGACCTGAATATTAAAGAGACATTATGAGAAAGAAATAAAAGACAAACAAAATTTAAAGAAGAACTCTGGGAAGTGCTGAAAGAAGCCTGGTATAATATACCAAAAGATTACTTCAGAAAACTTCAGGACAGTCTTCCCAAAAGAGTTTAAGATGTGCTTAGTGCCAAGGGAGGTCACTCTAAATACTGACTTTTGCCCAAAGAAGCAGCCATCTTGTGTTTTTTTATATGTTGTGTACATATTGCCTGGCTCCCAGCAAAAAGACCAGTTCCTATAGGTCCGGGAATGTCCACTAGAAACAGTAGGCAGCCACAGTACCGTACACCCTTTGCAAGGGTTATAGTAAGGATACCAAGATGTACCGTCTTGTATAGAGTGGATTTCCTTTATATAAAGTAGAATATCACCACATCTGTTTATCTCACTTGAGCATTATATTTACTCACAGTCTTACGGGATGCGCTATCATATCAGCGCATATACACAGTCCACAGGTATGTCCTGCTCCGTTAGATTCCCATAATTAGTGAATGCAAGCTGATAGACTGGGATAGAACCTTAGCGTCTTGTCATACCATTAGTACCCCAGAAGAATGTCGACTACCTTCTGAGGCAAATTACACATAGTGCCTCAGATATGTGGCACTATGTGTAATTTGCCTCAGAAGGTAGTCAACATTCTTCTGGGGCACTAATGGTATGACAAGATGCTGAGGTTCTATCCCAGACAGAAAAGAATGTAATATTCTCTCCAGAGAATATATATATATATATATGTTTAAAGACAACGGGTTCCAATTATTATTGTGCAGGCAGAAAAATCTCCCAACTAGAAACCACGCGATCCCCTGTGAAAGTGAGGAGCAGGTAGCATTGTGCTTCCAGTATTTATCATTGCACCAGCAGATACAATCACGCCAGTCGAATTAGTCCAGGATGATTTTAAACCACCATCTCAGTGGGGGCCTGCAGATCAAAAGCCCCAAGACTGCATTAGCAGCTTGATAAAAAGAATACCTAGTATGGCTGATGAAATGTTTTAAATGTTCTATTTTATTCTTGTGCACTGAAATTAATTGATTTATTTATAGCTAAATTTTTTTGTTAGAATTGCTTAATGATTTTGTGAGATATTCAATTTTTCGTATTGATTTGTAAAAAAATTATTATATTAGACGTCCACAAAGGAAATAAAAAAATTATAATTAGTATTTAGTGGAGAAATATGTATTGTTCACATGGCTTCACATTTTGGGACTCCGAAGCTGCTATCACAACTAAATAAATGAAGCCCATAATTACATAGTTTTCCCTACTAATCCTTCCTCACTCAATATATAGATGATTTGCTTACAATACGCTTGTCGTGAGATGCAGGACACATGCAGGACACAGCAAAGATGGTAAAACTCTATTTTATTTTAGAGCATGGAAATATACATCTGGTAGCATTGATCTCACTAACTAACTGTGACACAGACAAACGGACCTAAGCCCCACCCCCAATCTGGTGACGTCACTTCCCACTCTCATCACAACGCTCCTTCTAAAGAGTTCGTTTACGGGAGTCATTCTTCTAATTACACTCCAATGCTACAAATGCATTAAGTTTGACAAGAAGACATTTTATGTGATCCTCTTAAATTTTTCTCTTAAAGGGAGATTGAACACTAAATACATTTCACAACACAGTATTAATGTTCAAATGTACATAAATGTGTGCAAAAAGACTTGCACAACAAAGAAAAAGGCTGCAGGTAACTGGACTAGTGTAATACTGGACCCATTTAAATAAGATTAGACAAAGAAAAAAAAGAACAATGTAATAATCAAATCACACAAGCATCCCCATTTATACTAAATAACTTTATTGAAGAAAAAATAGGAGCCCGACTGGACTCATACTCATGCACACACACACACACTATTAAAACTAGCTGAAACTCAGTGTGAGATAATTTCCTATCAAAAAGCACAAGAGTGGATAATTGTAGGTTGCTACCTGGGTGTCCAAATATATTATAATAATTCAACCCAGGGAGTACACCAATAATTTATAGACAGTGTGAATATAAATCTCCCCAATTTAAATGTCTTTGCAAAAATCACAACCTCCAGGTGAGGAACAAGCACAATATTATGTGATTAGTGTGCTGGAGGATCGATATATGAAGCTCACACCTGTGGATTAGAGCAGGGTGTGTGATTAGGCTAACGTTTGCACTAAGGAATATAGGGAGCCAATGACATATGATCTCAGGCTTCAGTGATAGTGAGATTCGGTGCTGAACGTATAACTTGTTACATCTTAATATTGGCCTTGAACTTTATTATACGGCTAATTTTAAATACACCTGTTGATTTTGAATATCGGAAGCACTACGATTTTATGCTACAATATAATGAAATCTATATGATTGCAAGAGAAATATTATCACATTGTAACTAGCCTTGATCTTAGATGGCCACTCACAGGCACTCAACATATTAGGAGTTGGTTTTTGCATTCCAACCACACATTGTGTAAGGAAATTGTATATCTTATGGTAACAGCTACTGATAGTGACCTATTATACTGACTGCTACGTTATTTCCATCGCAAATAGCGGTGTATACATTGGATTAGAAAAATAACTGCTGTGATCTTGCTGAGGGGAAGGCACCCCTCCTAAAACAGGGGATCCCACCGGTGGTGGTACTGAGGCATCCAGTTCCAAACTCTCAGGTACAGGCTGAAGATGTTTTCGATTTCGACGTGTGACTGTCCCTCCATCAGTAAGGACTACATAAGACCTTGGTTCTGGAGAGCGTCCAATTACCGTAGCAGGTGTCTTCCATTTCTTCTCATCATCCAGTTTAATTCTGACACTTTGCCCCGCATTCAGCTCCTGCAAGGGCCTCACAGAATGTCTTCTGTCATAGAAGAATCGATAGCCCCTTTTTGCTCTTCATCCCTCAGGACTTGGTCCTGAGGAATAGAGCTAGTTGGCTGGAAGACACCCACAGAGGGTAAGGTGGTGCAAATTTGGCATCCTAGCATCAGCTGTGCTGGGCTAAACCCCGTGGCTTGAATGGGAGTCGCCCTATAGGACAAGAGGGCCAGGTACGGCTCAGATTGCTTCAAAATGAATTTTGTTGTTTGAACTGCCCTGTCAGCCATTCCATTGGCCTGCGGGTAATGTGGAACTGACGTGGAATGTATAAAATCATATTCCCTGCTGAAAGAACTGAACTCTGTGAAAGCAAACTGCATTTTGTTATCACTCACCACCGGGCGAACAAGCTCTTGAGACGAGTGATAACGGCTTGACTTGTGATTTCATTCAAAGGTGCAATTTCCAAATACCTGGAATAGTAGTCGATCACAACTAGGACCTTTTTCCCGTGCAGTTCGCACAAATCAGCAGCTATTTTCTGCCACGGGCCTGCAGGCAGCGGAGTAGAAATCAAGGGCTCCCTTCTCTGAGTAGGCCGGCGTTCCTGGCAAAAGGCACATTTAGACACATGGCTTGCAATGTTGGAACTGATCCCAGGCCACCATACAGCCGCCCTTTCTCTGCACTTTGTAATACCTAAGTGGCCATCATGAATCCTGTTTAACATCTCCTGCCGCATGCTAACAGGAATAACAATGCAGTCCTGGAACAGCACCAACCCATCCAGCTCCGTGAGCTGTGACCTTTCTGACTGGTAAGAACTTAAAGACATACAGGCTGCCCGACTCTCGGGCCAACCTTCTTTTATATACTTTATAACTTCTCGAAGGTCTGTATCTAAATATGTCTCTTTCTTTATTTGTTCTAGCTTCCTTGAAGAAATGGATTTAGAGGCCAGAACTGAACCTACATACGCTTTCACATCTGATTCCGTTGAAGACTCTTCAGTAGCAGCCAGTGGAAGCCTGGATAGTGTATCTGCCACAACCAGTTGTTTCCCCGGCACATGCACTGCCTTAATGTTGAATCTGAGCAGCCTCATTAGAAGTCTCTGGCATCTTAGGGGTGTTTTGTCAATATCATAGGAGTTGATTGGAGGGACTAGCGGTTTATGATCAGTCTCCAGACTAAATTTCTCTAAACCTACTAGGTAACGCTGAAAGCGCTCACAGGCCCAAACTGCAGCCAGGCACTCTTTCTCAATTTGGGCGTATTTTGACTCAGCAGCCGTCAGTGTACGGGAACAGTAGGCGATGGGCTGTAGTTTGTTTTCATTCAGCTGCAGGAGGGCGGCCCATAACCCATAACTGCTCGCATCAGCACTAACCACAGTCTTTTTGGAAGGGTCGTAGAACCCCAACACTGGGGCAGACCCCAGCAGGGACTTGACCTGCATAAAAGATTCTTCCTGTTAAGGTCCCCAGACCCAGGCAACATCTTTCTTTAGCAACTCTGTTATAGGGTGTAGTATTGTGGATAAATCTGGAAGGAACCTGCCCACATAATTTACAAGACCCAATATTTGTCTCAGCTCATGTACATCAGAAGGATTTTTCATCTGTTCAATAGCACAAAATTTTCTCGGGTCTGGCTTGATGCCATCCCCATTGATGATATGCCCAAATTAACATAACTCAGCTTTCCCAAAATGGCATTTCTCTTTGTTTATCTTCAGCCCGGACTCTCTGATAGTCTGCAGCACACAGCTCAATCACTGATCATGTTCATGCAATGTAGACCCATACACTAAGATGTCATCCATGACGACTGCCGTGCCCACGTGGTCTATTAGGAGAGAACTCATTTCTCTTTGGAAGATTTCGGGAGCAGAGGATATCCCAAAGGGGAGTCTGCAAAAACAAAACCAACCTACTGGTGTAATGAAGGTAGTCAGTTTGCGGCACTTTGGATCTAGAGGTATCTGCCAGAAGCCGCTAGAAGCATCCAATGTAGAGAAGAACTTCACCCCCGCCAATTTCGGAGCTATGTCTTTAAGTGTCAGCAGCACATATCTCTCTCTCTTCACCGCCTCATTCAGCCTTTTCAAGTCTACGCAGATGCGTACCTTCCTGTTTTTCTTTGCAACAGGCACAATGGGGGCACACCAGTCAGTTGCTTCTATTCTTCATACGCATAAGCTCCTTCTCCACTTGAGGCATTAACGGGAATGGAATTCTATGGGGAGTGGTAATGCTGTATGGGACTGCGTCACCTTTAAGTGATATACGGACTGGGTTGCAATTCAGTAGGCCCAATTCACCAAACATATCTTCTGAGATCTTATTCACTCTGGCTACTAGGCCCAAACCACAGGCTGCTTTTCTGCTCAATAAGTTGTTAACACACTGACCTCTAATCACATGCACCCACATGGTGAATTTCCTTTGCTTGTACTCGCAGCTGGCAATAAATTTCCCCGCACAATCAATGGGGTCACCAGGACTATGGACTTTTGTTGTAACTTTCGCCAGCTGGGGCTGTCGAGGCATTTTTACAGTTTTACAGTGATGTCTACTCCTGTGTCAATCTTAAAGGCAACTTTGGCTCCCATTAAAGTAAGAGTAACCCTCCAATCATCTTCTGAACCCGGCCATTCAACAACAGACCCCACAAAGGACACTTCTTGACCATCCTGGTCGCTATCCACCTGCATCTCCTTAATATATTCGGTCTTACACACCACTACAAAATGGCCCATCCTGTTACATTTTCTACATCTTTTGTCTTTAGCAGGGCATATGACACTCTGATCATGGGCACGGTTGCACCATGTGCATCGGGCATGCTGCACCCATCCACTTCAAGGCCTATCTGTTATCTTAGGTCTACCGCTCACACTGTGCCTGCACCTTATCCACAATATTCTCAGACCTCAGATCAGCACTTTGCTTTTTTACCAGTTCACTCTGGCGGGCCATCCTAATAGCCCCATCTAATGTTAAATCAGACTCTAACTGTAGCTTCAGTGAGACTTCAGCATCTGCAATTCCAATAACTATTCTGTCTCTGATTTGCTCTTCTTTAGCAACACCAAACTCACAGAATTCAGCTAGTTCATACAGGCTGCACAGAAATGACTCCACAGATTCTCCCACATGCTGAGCACGAAAACAAGCCCTCTCATGAATCACATTTCTTTTGGGCACAAAGTGGGCACTGAGTTTATTCATATCTATTTCAAAGTCAAATTCTTCCCCTTCTTGGAAAGTAAAAGCATTGAACACTGGCTACACAGCTTTCCCCATAGAGTATAAAAGAGAATTAACTTATACTTCACCACTCTCCTTGTCCAGCTTGGAAGCAATCCTGAAGCGCTGAAACCGCTGACGCCATGTGGGCCAAGCTGCAGGCTGAGAGAAATCAAAAGGCTCAGGTGGGATAAACTTTGACATTGTCATCAATCAGGAAATAGAAGCGCAGGCAAGAACTTCTGACACCATGTCATGAGATGCAGGACACATGCAGGACACAGCAAAGATGGTAAAACTCTATTTTATTTTAGAGCATGGAAATATACATCTGGTAGCATTGATCTCACTAACTAACTGTGACACAGACAAACGGACCTAAGCCCCACCCCCAATCTGGTGAGGTCACTTCCCACTCTCATCACAACGCTCCTTCTAAAGAGTTCGTTTACGGGAGTCATTCTTCTAATTACACTCCAATGCTACAAATGCATTAAGTTTGACAAGAAGACATTTTATGTGATCCTCTTAAATTTTTCTCTTAAAGGGAGATTGAACACTAAATACATTTCACAACACAGTATTAATGTTCAAATGTACATAAATGTGTGCAAAAAGACTTGCACAACAAAGAAAAAGGCTGCAGGTAACTGGACTAGTGTAATACTGGACCCATTTAAATAAGATTAGACAAAGAAAAAAAAGAACAATGTAATAATCAAATCACACAAGCATCCCCATTTATACTAAATAACTTTATTGAAGAAAAAATAGGAGCCCGACTGGACTCATACTCATGCACACACACACACACTATTAAAACTAGCTGAAACTCAGTGTGAGATAATTTCCTATCAAAAAGCACAAGAGTGGATAATTGTAGGTTGCTACCTGGGTGTCCAAATATATTATAATAATTCAACCCAGGGAGTACACCAATAATTTATAGACAGTGTGAATATAAATCTCCCCAATTTAAATGTCTTTGCAAAAATCACAACCTCCAGGTGAGGAACAAGCACAATATTATGTGATTAGTGTGCTGGAGGATCGATATATGAAGCTCACACCTGTGGATTAGAGCAGGGTGTGTGATTAGGCTAACGTTTGCACTAAGGAATATAGGGAGCCAATGACATATGATCTCAGGCTTCAGTGATAGTGAGATTCGGTGCTGAACGTATAACTTGTTACATCTTAATATTGGCCTTGAACTTTATTATACGGCTAATTTTAAATACACCTGTTGATTTTGAATATCGGAAGCACTACGATTTTATGCTACAATATAATGAAATCTATATGATTGCAAGAGAAATATTATCACATTGTAACTAGCCTTGATCTTAGATGGCCACTCACAGGCACTCAACATATTAGGAGTTGGTTTTTGCATTCCAACCACACATTGTGTAAGGAAATTGTATATCTTATGGTAACAGCTACTGATAGTGACCTATTATACTGACTGCTACGTTATTTCCATCGCAAATAGCGGTGTATACATTGGATTAGAAAAATAAATCCTATTTAGCTATTGGACAGATACAACAATTTTAGTGGTTTGCATACACAGCAACTGTGACATAGAATATCTGCCTAACAGTATAACTAATCTAAGGTTGTTATAAAAATATTAGCGGATCCTATATATCTTAGATCCAGAATCGCCAGTTGCAATATCTGCAATAAATACTTACAGCACAACCTTTATTCAGTTTGGAACTAGCTACCAAAAACATTTATTCCTGTGTTTGGATAGTTATCTTCATATATTGATCCTCCAGCACACTAATCACATAATATTGTGCTTGTTCCTCACCTGGAGGTTGTGATTTTTGCAAAGACATTTAAATTGGGGAGATTTATATTCACACTGTCTATAAATTATTGGTGTACTCCCTGGGTTGAATTATTATAATATATTTGGACACCCAGGTAGCAAATTATCCACTCTTGTGCTTTTTTTTGGCACCTGATTCTCCAGGTAACATAACACAGGAAAGAACTGCAGATGTGTTTTTGAGAAAAAGACTGTTAGTGGGTGACTCTATTTTGAGGAATGTGTATTTAGGTGAAAGTAAAGGAGAAACAAGGGAGGTTAGATGTCTTCCAGGAGCTACTGCTCACAGGGATAGGAATCGTATTTTGAGAATTGTTAAGGCAGCAGGAAAGGGAAGTGAGTTAGATGTGATTGTACATTTAGGAACAAATGATCTGGCTAGTAATCATGTTGCTGCTGTTCAGAAAGAGTTTTGTGACCTAGGTAATCATTTAGAGACTGTGGCATCAACTCTATCATTTTCTGCTATTTTACCTGTGTATGGCCAGGAAGCAGGAAAGATGGAGCGGATAACAACATTTAATTCTTGGTTAGATAAGTGGTGCAGGGAACGAGGATTTGGTTTTATTGGCCATTATAGCTCTGTTTGGAAAGATACTAGGTTATTTAGGAGAGATGGCTTGCATTTGGATGCTAAAGGAACAGAGTATCTGGGAGAGGAGTTTAAATACTTTATTAGAAATCATTTAAACTAATAAAGGGGGGTAGCATTAATATATCCACCTGCCCCCCACAGCATGCCAAAACTGTTAGTCCAAGTAACAATTCTAGAAATTCTAGTAGAAAAATACTTCGTGCCATGAGCACAAATGCTTGCAGCTTAGGAAATAAATTACCTGAACTCATTTCAATAATGACTAGGGACAACTTGGATTTAGTAGCTATAACAGAAACATGGTACAATGATTTGCATGACTGGGACATAGTCATACCTGGATACAGGTTATTTAAAAAGAACAGAGTAGGAAAGAAAGGTGGAGGAGTTGCTTTGTATGTAAATGAAAATATAAAGGTTACTGAAATTGTAGGAACAAATGATGAGGTGGAAAGTATTTGGGTGACTTTGGAAATTGGAGATAAAAATGTTTTTAGAATAGGGGTTGTATATAGGCCTCCATTGCAGGATGAAAAACTGGACAATCTGTTATTAGATGAAATAACCAAAATGACCATGAAGGGTAAGGTTATAGTACTGGGGGACTTTAATTTGCCAGATATAGACTGGAAGATTCCTTCTGCCAGATCGGCTAGAAGCAGGTATATTCTTGAATCTCTGCTAGGGGAATCACTTGAACAATTAGTCAAGGAACCAACTCGTAAGGAAGCTATATTAGATCTAATACTTACAAACAGTGATACAGTTTCAGATGTGTCTGTAGGTGAGAACTTAGGATCCAGTGATCATCAATCTGTTTGGTTTAGTATTCATGTTCAGGAACTGTCCACCCAGACTAAAACAAAAGTTTTAGACTTTAGGACGGCAGATTTTTCATTAATGGGAGAATACCTAAAGAACTATTTAAAGGGGAAAACTCTTATTACAGGGGTTCAAGAACAGTGGGAATTTGTGAAAGGTGCCATTTTAGATGCAACCGCACACTGTATTAGACATGTCTGTAAAAGTAAAAGAAAGCGGAAACCAATTTGGTTTTCCAAAGAAGTAGCACATGCTGTAAAGACAAAAAAGATAGCTTATAAAAATTATAGACACACACAAGCAGATGATGATATGAAAATATGGAGACTCCAACAAAAAAAGACTAAGCAGTTAATTAGGAAGGTTAAAGCTCATGCAGAAGAGAAGATAGCACAGTCAGTAAAACATGGGGACAAAACATTCTTTAGATATATCAGTGAAAGAAGAAAAAATAAGGTAGGAATAGTAAAATTGAAATCAGTTGATGGTAGAATAATAGAAGGAGATAAGCAGATTGCAGACTGTCTCAATGATTACTTCTGTTCTGTTTTCACTAAAGATTGTGAAGATACAATGTCTACATTAAGGGATGCAACGCAAAATAGAAACAAGCTTAACAGTAATCTTTTTACAGAGGATGAGGTTTTGTTAGCATTATCAAAAATAAATGTTACAAAGGCAGTGGGTCCTGATAATATTCATCCAAGGGTTTTAAAAGAACTTCGATCAGTGCTAACTGTCCCATTAACTGATCTGTTTAATCAGTCACTATTAACAGGAGCTGTCCCAGATGATTGGAGAATAGCAAATGTAATACCCCTTCATAAAAAGGGCAGTAGAGAAGAATCTGGCAACTACAGGCCAGTTAGTTTAACTTCAGTAGTAGGGAAATTAATGGAAAGCCTCTTAAAAGAAAGAATTATGACTTACATAAAGACAAACAATTTAGAGGACCAAAATCAGCATGGTTTTACTTCA
The DNA here is from genome assembly GCF_027579735.1 of Bombina bombina. Classification (NCBI taxonomy): domain Eukaryota; kingdom Metazoa; phylum Chordata; class Amphibia; order Anura; family Bombinatoridae; genus Bombina; species Bombina bombina. Next base: position 427,273,920 of record NC_069499.1, on the reverse strand, counting down.
GGGAGATCATGTCAGACTAATCTAATTGACTTCTTTGATTATGTAACAAAAGTATTAGACAAGGGAGGAGCAGTTGATGTAGCATATCTAGATTTCAGCAAAGCATTTGACACCGTCCCACACAATAAACTTATTCACAAACTATATCTCCTTGGTCTAGATTCAAAAATTGTGAACTGGGTGGAATGCTGGCTTAAGGACAGAAAACAAAGTGTCTTAGTAAATGGAGTTCATTCAGCAGAGGGGGCTGTTACTAGTGGTGTTCCTCAGGGGTCAGTTCTGGGGCCTGTTTTGTTTAACATATTTATCTGCGATATCAGCAAAGGGCTACAGGGGAAAGTATGTCTCTTTGCAGATGATACAAAAATTTGCAACAGAGTGGATGTTCCAGGGGGGGTAGACAAAATGAGAAGTGATATACAACAATTGGAGGATTGGACAAATGACTGGGGTCTAAAGTTTAACACAGCAAAGTGTAAAATAATGCATTTAGGGAAGAAAAATCCAAATGTTAATTACAGACTCAATGACACTTTACTGACTGTTACAGACGAGGAACAGGACTTGGGAATTATTATTTCAGATGATTTAAAACTTAGTAAACAATGTAGTAATGCAGCGAGTAAGGCTAGCAGAATGCTTGGATGTATTGGTAGAGGTATTTGCAGCAGAAATAGTAAGGTTCTTATGCCACTTTATAGATCATTAGTTAGGCCTCATCTTGAGTATTGTGTGCAGTTCTGGAGACCATATCTTCAGAAGGATATTAACAAACTTGAATCTGTGCAAAGGAGGGCTACCAAAATGGTACATGGTCTAAAAAATAAAACTTACCAGGATAGGCTCAATGACCTAAATATGTATAGCTTAGAGGAGAGAAGGGAAAGAGGCGATATGATAGCAACTTTCAAGTACATTAAAGGGTTTAGTAAAACTGAGGCTGTGGGTATTTTACATAAAATGGAAAATTCAAGAACAAGGGGTCATGAGCTCAAGCTAAAGGGTAGTAGATTCAGAAGTAATTTGAGGAAGCACTTCTTTACAGAAAGAGTGATTGATTTATGGAATAAACTTCCTCAAGAGGTAGTAGCAACAAACACTGTGGGGGACTTTAAAAATGCATGGGACAAGCATAGGGCTATCCTACGAACTAGATAAGTTTATACTGTTAGGTAAGGTCGGGCAGACTTGCTGGGCCTATGGCTCTTATCTGCCGTCAATATCTATGTTTCTAAATTATCTCAAACTGAGTTTCAGCTAGTTTTAATAGTGTGTGTGTGTGCATGAGTATGAGTCCAGTCGGGCTCCTATTTTTTCTTCAATAAAGTTATTTAGTATAAATGGGGATGCTTGTGGGATTTGATTATTACATTGTTCTTTTTTTTCTTTGTCTAATCTTATTTAAATGGGTCCAGTATTACACTAGTCCAGTTACCTGCAGCCTTTTTCTTTGTTGTGCAAGTCTTTTTGCACACATTTATGTACATTTGGATGTATATCACTGCTTGAGGTTCTGGAGTTCAGGGACTATTAATATTATTATAATTTGACTTGCACCCCTGAATTTCACCAGAAAACCCATTTCTCTTTTCCCTCACCATCCCTAGTTTAACAACAGTATTAATGTTATTCCATGCCTCCCTCTAGTAATGGGTGCTGTCATGTTGACATGTTTTTCACTACATTACAATGCTGATCTGTTTGCACATGTGCAGTAACTCTTCTTTAGAAACGTGCCTAGCTTCTATAATGGTAGCACCCATGATTAGAGGGAGGTACATGACATTTATTTAGTATTTAGTGTCCTTTTAACTTTGTTGTACACATAGTTACCTGTAAAGTGTGCACAATTCTTTTTGAAGGTAAAGCTCCACATCTCTCCCAACATCAGGGGTGTCATGTTTCCAAATACATCAGACGTCGATAGGGCAGTAAGTTAAACAAGCCAGGAGGTGGGAATCTTTATCCAAGCTATTAGCAACGATCCACAGTGTGAGGGCATTTTCCAGAGTATAAACAAATTATCTGCAGCAATAAGGAGGAAAGATGTGGGCTCTGCCTGGAGTGGCATTGGGCGTTCCTATACAGTGCAGAAACTGATTTCCCTCTCAAGGGATGTGCGGTAAATATATCCTTCACTGAATGTGGATGGTTGCTTAGACCTCTTCATATCAGCATATGTTTGCAGAATTTTTACTTCTGAACATGCTGCTTGCACTAAGGGCTCAGAGCATATGTAAGAACTATGTGTTGCTTAGGGACGTCTTTTGTAATCTGGAACGTGCAGTCTACATTAAGTGTCCAGAAACTTTTGAGACCTTTCTGTTTCATTTTTAGGTGGTGTTTAAACTCTTTGTAATTGTTTTCAATGGGTTTTTTTTACATTGCTTTATAAAATATCTTAAAAGTGCATATATCTTTATGTTTCCAATACAATTTTTTTCTAGTGCAACCTGTGTCACACTGTAGCATTTGATTATAGTTTTCTCTTTTTTTAGTAGTTTTATATTCAATTGTGACTGTTAGCACCAAACTAATATCTAATTATACGAAATTTGAGTGTGCAACTTTTTTCTTTTTTCTTTTTTTACATGTATATATACAGGTACATAGATACACATATTTAGACATGTACATGTACGTATAAATGCATTATAGTTCTTTCCATTCAAATACCTTGTTATATACCATATACCTTTTAACCCTTATAATTATTATATTTTAATATTAATATGATTATTTTTTATTAGATAGATTTATGTTGTGTTTGGTGCAACTATTAAATTAGCCGTTAACCTGACGAGCGCAAATTTAGTTTGTGCTCCTGCAGTTGTGTTTATTTTCAACTTGTTATATGACCGAAAGTTAATGCAGCTGCAATATTACAATATAGCAAGCTAAAGATAGCGCACCACTTGTAATCTAGCCCATAGTGTATTATGTGATTTCTAAGTAATATATTCAAACCCTTTAAAATTGAATAAGCAATAATTTGTTGGGATTTATTGGTGTTTAAAGGGATTTATGCTACTATTCATATATTATTTTAGAAAGGATCATGCGTGAACACCTTTTTTTTATGCTTTGAAACCACTCATTTCTGATTGTTCTTTATCTCTTACCTTTCTGAAGCTCTATTAATTTTTTTTATTTACCTGCCATCTATAATTAGATTTACTTAAAGGACAATTTAATACAGTGGAATCAACATAACATAATCAACAAAAGCATAATAAAAAGACAACGCAATTGAACTTACTCTGAATGTTCAACGAGCAGATTTTTTTCTGACAATTTTTAAAATGTACTTCAATTTGCCAGCCCTGGTATCATGTGACATTCATCAGTCAATCACAGGCTCATATATGTACACACACTGTAAACTTTTGTATATGCTCAGTAGCAGTTGATTCCTTAAGAAAGTGTGCACATAAAATGTCTGTGCCAATTTGAAGATGGAAATAAACTGGAAAGAGTTTTAAAACTACATGCTCTATATGAATCATAAACATTTAATTTTGGCTTTAGTGGCCTTTTAATATACAACTGATTTGTTGTATCCCATTGATCAGCCAAAAGTTTTTAGTAGTTCACCACAAACAGATTACTAAATAAATACACAGAGAAATAAATATTGTGATCCCTTCAAGTAAGCTATCAATATGAACTGATCCACAGCATATTTATTTATAAATCCAAGTAATGCCCAAAGAGCTTGCAACCAGAGATGGATTTCTCCATAGACAATGTAGATGAGTATTTCTTCTCTCACAGAGGTGCCTTCCTAGCAGTTAATACAGGGAGTGCAGAATTATTAGGCAAATTAGTATTTTGACCACATCATCCTCTTTATGCATGTTGTCTTACTCCAAGCTGTATAGGCTCGAAAGCCTACTACCAATTAAGCATATTAGGTGATGTGCATCTCTGTAATGAGAAGGGGTGTGGTCTAATGACATCAACACCCTATATCAGGTGTGCATAATTATTAGGCAACTTCCTTTCCTTTGGCAAAATGGGTCAAAAGAAGGACTTGACAAGCTCAGAAAAGTCAAAAATAGTGAGATATCTTGCAGAGGGATGCAGCACTCTTAAAATTGCAAAGCTTCTGAAGCGTGATCATCGAACAATCAAGCGTTTCATTCAAAATAGTCAACAGGGTCGCAAGAAGCGTGTGGAAAAACCAAGGCGCAAAATAACTGCCCATGAACTGAGAAAAGTCAAGCGTGCAGCTGCCAAGATGCCACTTGCCACCAGTTTGGCCATATTTCAGAGCTGCAACATCACTGGAGTGCCCAAAAGCACAAGGTGTGCAATACTCAGAGACATGGCCAAGGTAAGAAAGGCTGAAAGACGACCACCACTGAACAAGACACACAAGCTGAAACGTCAAGACTGGGCCAAGAAATATCTCAAGACTGATTTTTCTAAGGTTTTATGGACTGATGAAATGAGAGTGAGTCTTGATGGGCCAGATGGATGGGCCCGTGGCTGGATTGGTAAAGGGCAGAGAGCTCCAGTCCGACTCAGACGCCAGCAAGGTGGAGGTGGAGTACTGGTTTGGGCTGGTATCATCAAAGATGAGCTTGTGGGGCCTTTTCGGGTTGAGGATGGAGTCAAGCTCAACTCCCAGTCCTACTGCCAGTTTCTGGAAGACACCTTCTTCAAGCAGTGGTACAGGAAGAAGTCTGCATCCTTCAAGAAAAACATGATTTTCATGCAGGACAATGCTCCATCACACGCGTCCAAGTACTCCACAGCGTGACTGGCAAGAAAGGGTATAAAAGAAGAAAATCTAATGACATGGCCTCCTTGTTCACCTGATCTGAACCCCATTGAGAACCTGTGGTCCATCATCAAATGTGAGATTTACAAGGAGGGAAAACAGTACACCTCTCTGAACAGTGTCTGGGAGGCTGTGGTTGCTGCTGCACGCAATGTTGATGGTGAACAGATCAAAACACTGACAGAATCCATGGATGGCAGGCTTTTGAGTGTCCTTGCAAAGAAAGGTGGCTATATTGGTCACTGATTTGTTTTTGTTTTGTTTTTGAATGTCAGAAATGTATATTTGTGAATGTTGAGATGTTATATTGGTTTCACTGGTAAAAATAAATAATTGAAATGGGTATATATTTGTTTTTTGTTAAGTTGCCTAATAATTATGCACAGTAATAGTCACCTGCACACACAGATATCCCCCTAAAATAGCTATAACTAAAAACAAACTAAAAACTACTTCCAAAACTATTCAGCTATGATATTAATGAGTTTTTTGGGTTCATTGAGAACATGGTTGTTGTTCAATAATAAAATTAATCCTCAAAAATACAACTTGCCTAATAATTCTGCACTCCCTGTATACATATTGGGGTATATTTATGTAAGTGCAAGCAGACATGATACTATGTAGTGTGTCATGTCTGCTGCACATCGATAAATGCCCTCTGCATTTATCATTGCACCAGCAGTTCTTGTGAACTGCTGGTGCAATGCTGCTCCCCAGGGGGTGTCAATCAACTGATCGTATATGATCGAGTTGATTTCTGTCTGCGGCCTCAGAGCAGGCGAATAAGTTATGGAGCAGCGGTCTAAAGGCCGCTGCTTCATAACTTCTGTTTCCACCGAGCCTTAAGGCTCGGCATAAACAAGGGACATCAAGCTCCATACGGAGCTTGATAAATATTTTATTATTATTATCAGGTATTTGTAGAGCGCCAACAGGTTCCGCAGAGCTATGAACATGGGTGGTATATAAAAAAATGATTGCAGGGATCAAATGGGTGAAGGGTCCTGCCGAGAGTTGCACTGTTGTAGTCGGCTCTTATGAAGGTGGACTACAAACAGCTGGGCTCATAGGGTTACATGCCATGGGGTTTAAGGGGATAGCAGTGGAGATAGGAAGGTTAGTGTAGGTTGTAAGCGTCCCTGAATAGTAGAGTCTTCAGGGAGCACTTGAAGCTTTTAAAACTAGGGGAGATTTTTGTGGAGCGAGGCAGAGAGTTCCATAAGATGGGAGTCAGTCTTGAGAAATCTTGTAGACGGGAATGTGAGGATGTAACAAGAGAGGAGGAGAGTAGGAGATCATGAGTGGAGCAAAGGGGGCGGGAGGGAGAGTATCTGGAGACAAGGTCTGAGATGTAGGGGGGAGCAATGCAATTGAAGGCTTTGTGTGTCAGAGTGAGAATTTTGTGTTTAATCCCAGTGAAGGGATTGGCAGAGAGGTGTGGCAGATAAAGAGCGATGTGGAAGGAAGATGAGCCTGGCAGAGGCATTCATTATGGGTTGTAAAGGAGCTAGGTGGCAGCTAGGGAGACCAGAGAGTATAGAGTTGCAGTAGTCGAGGAGGGAAAGGATGAGAGAGTGGATAAAAATCTTTGTTGTGTCTTGTGTAAGGAAATGTCTAATTTTAGCGATGTTTTTAAGGTGGAAGCGGCAGGCTTTAGCCAAGGACTGAATGTGAGGAGTGAAAGAAAGATCTGAGTCAAGTGTGATTCCAAGACATCGGGCATGTGAGGTTGGGGTAATGATGGAGTTGTCAACAGTTATAGAGACATGGGGGGTGGAGATTTTTGAAGAAGGGGGGAAAATAAGGAGCTCAGTTTTGGAGAGATTGAGGACATCCAAGATGAGATATGAGAGAGACAGTTAGTGACACGGGTTAGCAAGGAAGGAGATAATTCTGGTGCAGAGACTTTATTAAGGAACCTAGTGAGGACGTGTAGATTGAGAAGAGAAGGGGACCGAGGACAGAGCCTTGTGGTACCCCAACAGAAAGAGGTAACGGGGCAGAGGATACCCTAGAGAAGGCTACACTAAAGGTACCGTTAGACAGATAGGAAGAGAACCAAGAGAGAGCTGTGTCACAGATGCCAAAGGATTGGAAGGTATAGAGCAAAAGAGGGTGGTCAACAGTATCAAAGGCTGCAGACATATCAAGGAGGATAAGTAGAGAGAAGTGACCTTTTGATTTTGCTGTAAGTAGGTCATTGGTAACCTTAACATTTGCTGTCTCTGTTGAGTGAAGGGGTGAAATCCAGATTGCAGTGGGTCAAGGAGAGAGTTTAATGTAAGGAATTGGGATAGATGTGCGTATACTAGCTTTTCAGGAAGCTTTGAGGCAAGAGGTAGTAGGGAACTAGGGCGGTAGTTGGATGGGGAGGTTGGATCAAAAGAAGGTTTTTTGAGGATAGGTGTGACTAATGCATGTTTAAGAGATGTGGGAACTATACCAGTGCTGAGGGAGAGGTTGAAGATGTGTTTGAGTATAGGGGTAAGGGTAGAAGAGAGGGAGGGGAGTAGTTGTGAGGGGATAGGGTAGAGGGGACAGGTAGTGAGTTGAGAGGATAGTATAAGGGCAGAAACTTCATCCTTTGTAACAGGGGCAAAAGAGCTAAATTTATGGCTATGTGGGTTTTGGATGATTGTGAGCTTTTGAGGGGGTGGGAGATCGGTAGTATGTTGAGAGCTGATTTCAGTTCTGATGGAGTCAATTTTGTTGTTGAAGTAGCTGGCAAAATCTTGGGCTGAGAGAGAAGTTGTGGTGGGAGGTGGGGGTGGGCAGAGAAGAGTATTGAATGTGGAGAACAGATGTTTTGGGTTTGAAGAAAGAGTAGAGATAAGAGTAGAGAAGTAGTGTTGCTTATATAGATTAAGGGCAGAATAGTAAGCGTTCAAGATGAACTTATAGTGAAGAAAGTCAGCAGAACTCCGAGATTTCCTCCAGTGTCGCTCAGCAGTATGGGAACATCTGCGTAGGTACCATGTCAGAGGAGTATGCCAGGGCTGAGGATGAGTGTATGTTTTCCGAGCTATGGTAGGTGGGGCCAGGTTATCAAGGACTGATGTAAGGGTGGAGTTATAGTGGGAGACAGATTCATCAGGACAGGAAAAGGAGGGGATGGAAGAGAGAAGAGGTTTGAGAGAGCTAGTGAGCTGTTGTTGATCTAATGACTTGATTCTTCTGTGAAGTTTAGTGTGGGGGGTAGAAGGAGGGAGAGTTGTAGGGAGGGAGGTGATGGTACAAGTGAGGAGGTGGTGGTCAGAAAGAGGAAAAGGTGAGTTTGTGAAGTTTGAGATAGTGCATCGATAACTGAAAATCAGATCAAGGGAGTGACCATCTTTGTGAGTGGGAGAGTCAGTCCATTGTGACAGGCCGAAAGAGAAAGTGAGTTCCAGAAGTTGTTTTGCAGAGGAGGCAGTGGGATTATCAACAGGGAGGTTGAAGTCAGTCACTGAGAATGAGGGCAGGGATATCTGAGGAAAGAAAGTAAGGTAGCCAGGCAGCAAAGTGATCTAGAAATAGAGTTGCGGAGCCAGGGGCGGTATATGACTGCAACGCGTATAGAGAGGGGAGAGAATAAGTGAATCATGTGTGTTTTGAATGAAGAAAATGTGAGGGAAGAGAAGGGATGTATTTGTTGAAAGGTGCAACAAGAGGAAAGTAAAATACCAACACCACCTCCTTATCTATTGTCAGACCTAGGAGTGTGGCTGAAGTGGAGACCCCCATGTGACAGTGCAACAGCGGAAGCAGTGTCTGAAGGAGAGAGCCAGGTTTCTGTGAGAGCCAGAAGATTGAGAGAGTGGGAGATAAAGAGGTCATGGATAGAAGTGAGCTTGTTGCAAACAGAGCGAGAGTTCCAAAGTGTGCAAGTGAAGGGGGTGGTGGCTTTAGATGCAAGAGGAATGAGATTAGGGTTACCAGAGTTTTGTTTTTTAAGTCTATTGAAGGTTACACATGGGTGTGCATGGCAAGGAAAATGTGGGGGACCAGAATTAGGGGAGATGTCACCAGCAGCTAGTATGAGCAAGAGGGAGAGTGACATGAGATGAGATGCGGATTTGCAGTAGTCAGACTGTTATTGTGATGAGTTGCAAGTGGGAGAGAGAGTCTTTAGGAATGTGTGTGAAAGTTCATGAATACAGAAGTAAGGTGAGGTTAAGAGAGATGGATTAATGAGCAGTGCAGGTGTTGAGGGGTAAGGAGTAAATGAGTAAAGTAGTTTGTTAAACTAAAAGGTGGCAAAAAGGAATATGAAGTTATTTAACATTTTCACAAAATAGTCAGACAGTGTATAAAACTCAGTATTAAAACAGAACTTGCCTTATCCCTTGTCCACTCCTTGTTCAATTCTTGTATAATTTGTTGTTCCTCCCTTATAAATGTTCACTTAAGAGATGTGAACAGATGATCTTACAATATTGTTATCTAACCTACATTGCCAAACCCCTGCATTGCTTTCCCCATAGCAGTGTTAAATTTATAGGCCAGAGCATTCAGCTGAATGCAATAAACTAGGTAATGACCTGATCAAAGACAGTCAAAAGGCCAATTGGGAAAATTTGATTCAGGGTGAGATACTGTAAGTTAAAAATAACAGACAATAGAATTTGGGGGAGGCTGTGGTTAAACCATTAGTGAAATTATACATTTAGGAATTAAAACAAGTATTTGCAAGGTTTGAAAATCACATAGATAAAGGCAAGATATCAGCAGGGTAAATACAATAAAAAGAGAGGCTTGCAATACAGATGACACAGAAACAGAGAAATTGGCAGGATTTTAATGCAGGGACCCAATTCACATACCAAAGAGAGATTTGTAGTACAAATATGCCCCATAGTTTTAGATTATGGATTCTGTAGACTTGACTGCCCATTACAGATAATTAGAGCTAGTATTAAGTAAGGTAGGCTCCTTATAAATGGCCTTATTACTTAAATGTTTGCAACTGTAAATGATCAGCATTTAAACATGTACAAAAATATGTATGCATAGAAAAGTGTATTTTTCCCATTTAAATGAAAACTAAAATGAAGTATACTAATGCCAAGGTATTTATTCTTTACAGGCAGATAGAGATAGCATGAAATATTATTTTTCAGATGAAACAGCAAACTTTATCCAAAAATGTGTGCTGGCAAAAGTAAGAGCAAAAGTAAGTAGTGAACCTGCTCCAAGATCACACAGCCATGTTAAATAATAGTAAAGATGTTAAAGGTTCCTAGTATGGTACAAAAAAAATATCATAAGGATTTTATGGAACATGTTTATATAGGCCTACATACTAATGTGGCCAATATGTAATTGTGTGTTACCTGCATATTCTCTGAATCCCCTGACCGGGAACATTAATAGCCTATCTATAACAATGTATTGTACATAACACCTTGTTCACTAGTACTTAACTATTTGGAAGTTACTTGAAGAGTAAAAATATATTTTATATAGCAATTGATTACTGCATTGCAATAGGTCTGTATACAAAATTATTATTTTTTTAAAGTAATATCTATCAGCAATTTTGCTCCCAAATGGATTTTTTCTTTCTGCCCATATTAGTCATTGAATGATCCCAATGCAAAATTGATTTGTGTGTTAAAAGCCTGCAGTGGTGAGCACCATTTCAACAGTGTATTAAGGATCTATTTTGAGATAGAAACTAGAAATTCACCCAAAACTGGTAGATATAATAGCCCTTTCACACCTCTTAAGGTTATAGTAAAGGACTTTTGAATAAACCCCTTTTTCACTCTGAAAGGGAAACACTCCTCGACATGTATTAGGTTAACCTATTGTATTCCATTTCCATCCTCACCCTTGCTTACCCATCTGATTGCCATTGGTGTTTTTGATATAGTGGGCACAATTGACACTTTTAATATTTGACAAATTTTGTTTTTTAACTATATGTATTTTGATTGTTTGTCAAAGCACTGTTTGGCTTAATCTGAAAACAAGATAGAGACTACGGGGCCTATCTATCAAGCTCCGAATGGAGCTTGATGCCTCGTGTTTCTTGCAAGTCTTCAGACTCGCCAGAAACAGCAGTTATGAAGCAGCGGTCACAAAGACCGCTGCTCCATAACCTGTCCGCCTGCTCTGAGCAGGTGGACAGACATTGCCGGAAATCAACCCAATCGAGTACGATCAGGTTGATTGACACCCCCCTGCTGGTGGCCCATTGGCCGCGAGTCTGCAGGGGACGGCGTTGCACCAGCAGCTCTTGTGAGCTGCTGGTGCAATGCTGAATACAGCGAGCATATTGCTCGCCGTATTCAGCGAAGTTTGGCGGACCTGATCCGCACTGTCGGATCAGGTCCGCCAGACCTTCTTAAATAGGGGCCTACGGGCTTTTATTGAAAGGCCTTATATCTTATATTGGATTTTAAAAGTACTGATCTGTAAAGAGTGAACCTACTTTAAACCAGATCATGCCCTGTGACCAGGCTTTTTATAGGGGATGTGCCTATATGTACCCTAAGTCCAAACACGGTTAATGGATTTTTTTTTCAAGTGCTTTGGCTTACATCATTGATCTCATGTACACAAAGGCAAAATCACATTTAGAAGTTCAATAATGTAGGTGCAAACACTCTGAAAAGCAGGAATGATTTCCTTTGGACATCTTCGATACAGATACAATGTTGTGAGAGAGTAGTTTCACGCTTTACAATTACAGTACTTTTAAAATCCAGTATAAGACAATATCTTAAGTCCTTTTAATAGAAATCTTTAGTTTCCATCTTGTTTTCAGATCACGCCAAACACGAAATGGTGCTTTGACAAACAAAAATAATTATTGTTAAAAACAATACTTGTCAAATATTAAAAGTGACAATATTATTATTATTATCATTTATTTATAAGGCTCCAATGTTTTATGCTGCACTTTACAAGAGTATATTACAATCATTTGGGTTCAATACAATAAGAAACTTACAATAAGACATTATATCAGACTATACACTGTACATTACTACACTTACATTGACAAACATAAGTAAAAGGAGAGGGGTGCCCTGCTCTTAAGCACAATCAGTTGTAGATGCATTTTTATACAAAGGGAGCTACAATTATAAAGGCTCTCAAACTTACTATACAGCAATTGAGCAATTGCTAAGCCCTTTCAATAAAAACACGTAGTCTCCATCTTGTTTTAAGATCATGCCAAACTGCAAACTAATACAAATAAATATTGTTAAAAACAATACTTTGAAGCTTCATCAAGTGCCTTGAGGTTAAAAGTTTGAAAATTAAAAAATGGCCTTGAAAAGGTATCAAAAAGTCTCTCAAAAATGCATTGTGATTGCGAAGAACTCTTCAGCCCTATAGAGAGGATGTGAAAACAAAATTGTGGATGCAGGAAAGAGCAGAAAACAGGCTTTTGTAATGATATTGAATCATAAAGTGGTCTTTTTGGCAAGAAAAATAGCCGAAAAGGCCTCAGTCAATAGATTGTGATCGACTTCTTTATTAGCTCAATTTACTGTTTTGCATTTCAGGGACATACTCCTTGAAAGGTCTCTTGAGTATTGGTACTTTGGTCACCATTGCTGTAGCTAATTTGGACAGATATAAATGATATATTGCACTGATCAAGCAATCACTGAATAGTATAATGCAGGATACACTCCAACTTCCCTGGGGACAGGGGAACACAACATTTTTACAGGAAAACAGCCTGGAATTTATAGCACCCATAAAATAATGAAACAAATCTGCATTCAAAGCTTGATTATTAGATTCAGGTAAACTGCCTTAAATGTATTCATTTCCTGCTATGCCTTTGGAGTAACACATAATATTTGGTGTTTTTGGCAAGTCTATGGAAGGTTAACATAAACATTTGAAAGGCATTGTTTAAGTGTAACTAGTTCCTGTGACACTGTACTGACGTTAATTAAAAACTGAACTTGAGACTTATGAGACGATAGAAGTGTAGAGCTGAATTAAGCCTGTAATGAATTAAAGGTTAAGGATGTGTGTAAAACTGTGTGTACGGGTTTGAAACTGTGTTGCAGTTAGTTGGGAGGGTTTTACTCACAGGGTAAAATGAAATCCAGGAATGTAATATAGCAGCTCTCTGCTTATTACTGCATGTTTTTTGACTAGATGGACTGGGGCCCTTATGGTTAGACCAGTGTTTCACCCTAGCCTTAGCTGGTGTTCTTGGCCCATCTAAATGATTTTATTAAGGACTGCCCTAATAGGGATAACAGAACAAAAAAAATGAACAGACAGAGCTGCTTAAAGGAACATGAAACCCAAAACTGTTCTTTCCTGATTCCGATAGAGAATACAATTTCAAACAACTTTCTAATTTAATGCTATTATCTAATTTATTTCATTTTCTTGGTATCATTTGTTGAAGGAGCAGCAATGCACTTCTGGTTTCTAACTGAACACATGGGTGAGCCAATGACAATCAGTATTTATATGCAGCCACCAATCAGCAGCTAGAACCTAGGTTCTCTGCTGCTCCTAAACTTGCCTAGATAAACTTTTCAGCAAAGGATAACAAGAGAAGGAAGCAAATTAAATAATAAAAGTAAATTGGAAAGTTGTTTAAAATTGTATTCTCTATCTGAATCACGAAAGAAAATTTTTGGGTTTCATGTCCCTTTAAGAAAGGCTGATCATACAGCTTAAACACATAGCAGAAGTAAAACAGTGGATGTGGATATATGTCTTTTGGTCCTATCAGAGTTGCTGTTTGCTGTTTGCACGGACAGCTGACACATCCCATGTCCATTGGTAGAGCTTGGCGGCTTTTCGAGGTTCAATACTATCCGTAGAATTGAAGCTGGATTCCAAAAAGTGAAAGCAAGGCAGCAAAGGCTTCAAGGTATCTCTGTTTTTTTCTGACTTTTAATACTTATACCGGTATTTGCATAATTTTATTAAGTAATTGACAATTGCCAGTATTGGTGCATTATTTTTTGTTTCTAATAAGGATCACACTCGGACAATAAGGAGCAAGAGTCTGAGTATTGGCTTGAGTTAAAGAGACATTTTAATGTAGCAAATGGATTTGAAACATTTATTAAAAAAAAAATGATGATATGAAAGAGCACTTTTATATGTATAGGTGATCATACATTTACATTCACTGATTTATGATTTTTTAAGCATTTTGGTGATTTTTTTATGGTTGAATAAATCTGTGTATAGAAAAGAATATATTTTATTACCACTAAATTCTATAATATGATGAAGTAACCTATGTATAGGGGCTTTGGGCGCAACTGTAATTTTGTTGTTTACTAAGATTATTTTAACCAGTTATTTAAGGTTTGATTGTTTTTTTTTTCCAGGTGTTTTATAGTAATTTTTTGTGGTCCTGCTCCTGTGTTAGCGCAAATACCTTAAGTTATGCCATGTGCAAGAGGGTGACATGGATCATCATGATGTCAAGACAGTTGTCATAGAAAAAGTCCAAACATTATGTGAAAAGATGATCAAAGACACTCAAATACATGTGATAATTAGGTTTTCTAATGTATTTTTTTTGAATATTTATATTTTGAATTTGAACCTTACAAAAATCTGTTTACAACAATTTTCATGGCCCTTCTAATGGACTGAAAAAGAAACCACAACTGTATAATATGGCTAAAATTCAGAGGCCGCCATTACCATATCAAAATTACATTTATTGGCCCCCATTTATCATTTGGCCCCAAGTTATCAAGGTCTGGCGGACCTGATCCGACACTGCGGATCAGGCCCGCCAGACCTCGCTGAATACAGCGAGCAATACGCTTGGCTTGCCGTATTCAGCATTGCACCAGCAGCTCACAAGAGCTACTGGTGCAACGCCGCCTGCAGACTCGCAGCCAATGGGCCGCCAGCAGGGGGGTGTCAATCAACTCGATCGTACTCAATCGGGTTGATTTCCGGCGATCTGTGTCCGCCTGCTGGTGGACAGGTTATGGAGCAGCGGTCTTTGTGACCGCTGCTTCATAACTTCTGTTTCTGGCGAGCCTGCAAGCTCCATTCGGGGCTTGATACATATGCCCCATTGGCTCAAAAAAATTGATTTAAAAAAATTGAACTGCAATTGTGTGTAGTTTTTAAAAATATGCTACGTTGTAAAATACCTATGTTTAACTAATGTTTCAATATATTATTGTTATATTTCTTTCCTCTTGAAACAAATTGTTCAACTAGTAACTAGAAACAATACATTGTTAAATGTCTTTTGATAATCTGTAAGTCATAACTTCAATAATTTGTTCCACTTTAGACGTGTAATTAAACCACTTAATGTATGAGTGGAATCTCCTTTTGTATTCTAGGTGATGTTGTAAGGTTAATTATGTTCATATGATTAAAGTCTCACTGATGTGCTGACTGATGTCAGATTTCTTACCGGACAGGTATAGGTGCTGTGCATACAGACACTCCTTCCGGGACTGTTGCTCTTTCAGCCAATTATGTCTGGCTCACCCTGATTATTACGGCGTCTTCAGGCTTGGCACTCTGATGTTGTAGAGTTCTTTGTAAAAAGTTGCTTTAATGTTGCTTTTTCCTTTGATGTCTCCTGAGGGATCCTATTGGTAATCTTCCTTCTGTAAACCAATATGAACGGTTTCCTAACGCCTGCTGCGGTCAGATGTACTCACAGGTTCGGCGCTCTTGGGAGTGTCAGTGATACTT
The DNA here is from genome assembly GCF_027579735.1 of Bombina bombina. Taxonomy (NCBI): domain Eukaryota; kingdom Metazoa; phylum Chordata; class Amphibia; order Anura; family Bombinatoridae; genus Bombina; species Bombina bombina. The sequence continues at coordinate 427,258,475 of NC_069499.1, read as the reverse complement.
TATTGTGCAATCTTCTCCGTTAATCTCCTAACGCCAAATTGTGGCTTAAATAATATACCGAAATGGCGATCCTTGGAGTGACAGTAGCTGTTTACTGGAGCTAGTTCCTATAATTTTTTCTACCTTAATTTTTTCTACCTTAATTCCGATTGGCTGATAGGAATTGAAGGGACGCCATCTTGTTCCAATCAGCCAATAGAATGCGAGCTCAATCCTATTGGCTGACTGGATCAGCCAATAGGATTGAACTTCAATCCTATTGGCTGATTGCATCAGCCAATAGGATTTTTCCTACCTTAATTCCAATTGGCTGGTAGAATTCTTGGATGACGTCACTTAAAGGTACCTTCATTCAGTCGTCAGATGTTATTGGAAGAGGATGCTCCACATCGGATGTTTTGAAAATGGACCCGCTCCGCGCCAGATGGATGAAGATAGAAGATGCCGCCTGGATGAAGACTTCTGCCCGTCTGGAGGACCTCTTCTAGCCAGCTTGGATGAAGACTTCTGCCCATCTGGAGGACCACTTTGCCCAGCGTCGTGGAGGACTTCGGCCCAGTTGGGTGAAGACGTCTCAAGGTAGGGTGATCTTCAAGGGGTTAGTGTTAGTTTTTTTAAGGGGGGATTGGGTGGGTTTTAATGTTGGGGGGTATTTTACAGATAAAAGAGCTGATTACTTTGGGGCAATGCCCTGCAAAAGGCCCTTTTAAGGGCTATCCGTTATTTAGTATAGGGTAGGGCTTTTTATTATTTTGGGGGGCTTTTTTGTTTTATTAGGGGGATTCAATTAGGTTTAATTAGTTTAAAAACTTGTAATTATTTTATTATTTTCTGCAATTTAGTGTTTGTTTTTTTTGTACTTTAGATAATTTTATTTAATTGTATTTAATTGTAGTTAATGTAGGTAATAAATTTAATGATAGTGTAGTGTTAGGTGTAATTGTAACTTAGGTTAGGTTTTATTTTACAGGTATATTTGTATTTATTTTAACTAGGAAGTTATTAAATAGTTAATAACTATTTAATAACTATTCTACCTTAAGTTAAAATAAATACAAAGTTGCCTGTAAAATAAAAATAAATCCTAAGATAGCTACAATGTAACTATTAGTTATATTGTAGCTATCGTAGAGTTTATTTTATAGGTATTTAGTTTTAAATAGGAATAATTTATTTCGATTTAGTTAAATTATATTTAAGTTAGGGGGTGTTAGACTTAGTATTAGACTTAGGTTTAGGAGTTAATACATTTAATATAGTGGTGGCGGTGTAGGGGGGGCAAATTAGGGGTTAATAAATATAATGTATGTGGCGGCAGTGTAGGGGGGCAGATTAAGGGTTAATAAATATAATGTAGGTGGCGGTGGGCTCTGGGAGCGGCGGTTTAGGGGTTAATCACTTTATTTAGTTGTGGCGGGGTCCGGGAGTGGCAGGATAAGGGTTAATAACTTTATGTAGGTGGCGGCGGTATAGGGGGCGGAAGATTAGGGGTTAATATGTATAATGTAGGTGGCGGTGGGCTCTGGGAGGGGCGGTTTAGGAGTTAATACATTTATTAGAGTTGCGGTGGACTCCGGGAGCGGCGGTTTAGGGGTTAATAACTTTATTTAGGTGCGGCGGGGGCCTGGGAGTGGCGGGATAGGGGTAAACAGTTTAGTATAGTGTGGTTGTTTAGTGACAGGGTACCACGAAAGCTGTAAAAAAGCCGAAGAGCAGCAAGATTGATGACTGTTAGTTAACAGACCGCTGCTCATTGCACCGTACTTGGTACGCGGCCTTTTGACAGCTTTTTTGATAATTTTGGAGAACGTATTCAGGTCCGCGGCCGCGATGTTAGGCGATCTTAGGTGAGCGTATTGGTGCTGTCGAATGCAGGTAAGTTGACGGCTTGATAAATAGAGGCCTTCATATCTTTGAGCCTTTATAACTTTTGTGTGCAATATTTTTTTAATAATTTTTATTAGATAGTGTTATTGTGAGTGTAACTATACTTTATAATGTATTTTTAATGTGTTTTGAGCAACTTTTATGTTTCGCGAAACAGTTAACCAGAGCTCTAAAGTCGCGGTAATTATTCAGCATAAATCACAATCGCGCTCAAGCGATCACATTTACTTTGAACTCGTAACACCAGCGGTAAACCTGACAAGCACAAACCAAACACCTAAACACCTTATAGCTCCGTTGCAAATGTTTGCGCTCAACTCATAATCTAGCCCTAAATATTTAAAACTTTGATCAGATAGCCATAATAGTATATACATATGGTATTTTCCTAATTAATTATATAGTCCAATTAAAATTACCAAACAAAATCTTAATTTTGACTAATAGAAAACATATAGATGTATTGTGTTCTTTAAATGTTTAAATCTTCCATAGCCAACTTTTTTTGTATGGAGGCTGTGATTTGTGGGAGCCCTGTAATAAATGTTTCAATGAAAGGTACAACATAATTTAAACATAGGAAGAATGGTTTTCTATGTAAGATAGAAAGCTTTTGTAATGTAATGTTATATCTAGCCAAGAATCTACCATTAGCAATTCTGACCTTAAAATAAGTCTTTTCTATAAAGGCAATAATATACATTGGTTTGCTTCAACATATTAATACTTAAAGTAATTTCTGCCTGTTTTAATTTGTTAATTAATTCATCAGCTCAAGACATCTTTGACTCACATAAAAATAAAGTTTAATGGATGAAAATACTTTTGTAAAACTTCAAGTTCAATGACCTGAATTGCGTTTTTATACTAATGAATTCAAACTTAATTATGACATAAGATCTAACCCCCTACTGAAAATATAAAATGTAACACTCACTTACTGTAAATGAATGTTCAGGGCTACTATTTTAAAACAATAATATATGATATGACAAGCTGCATAATTAAGTTCACACACCTGATAGTATTTTCAGGTTACAAAATAAGACATGGCTCAATTGTACAAATTCTGTGTGTTTAGTGAAGATTTAAAATTTCTAAAGTTGAAATGACATTGAAAAGCATATTTTTGCCTTAAAGCTAGTTCCAGCATTTAAATGACACTATAATATAACATTCAAAAAAGGTCAAAATTCTTTATAGCTGGCCAGAAGGAAATGCAGATGTCCCCTGATTTGTGTGGTCCTCTTCAAATTGTAGATGTTTTCCTAGGGTTCATGTCAGGGTTAACAATGTCAAGACATTGTTTTTTAGAATAGCATACAGTGTGCTGCTCTTTTAAAAAGCAAAGAGCAATTCATTTGTCTTCAGGTTTTCAAGAAATCTTTGAATAGATACTATGCCTCTAGTAAAGTGATCATAAATATGTGGTTATTGTTTTTAAAGTATAATGATATATCAAATAGTAAATTAACAAGAAATGAAAATAAAAGATAATTAAAATCTTAGTTCTTTATTATGAGAAAAGGCTGTGGCAGAATTTCAACCTCTTTGTCATTTGTGAAACCAATTAAACATCAGACATCTGTCCCAACTGCTTTATTAAAATTCAGAATATAATTTCCAGTGTTTAACATTATTTGCAAAGCACTCTCCATGTTTAAGCTTTCATTATCTTTGTCATGACACAATAGAAGCTGTGAATTTTTTTGTAAACAAAATACACATTCTTTTTTACAGTGTATATTACAGCAAACATATGAAGACATAATTGTTCACAACTAATCACACAATTAGTTTAACCTGAATTTTAACACATGAAAATATATTTGATGTTGCTCATTAAAATAAGCACAGATTATCAAGAGAAAGAAGAAAAAGGCTGAGGTTTCGGAATGTAAAAAAAATAAAATCTATTAATTGTAATTTAAGATGCATATGCAGTAGATGGGTATAAATTGTGACAACTCAGTTTACCACATTTGTCTATATTCATAAACCAAAATTCACTATAGAAATATTTTTTTCTTAAATAATTTACATATTCTGTTTTCATTTAGACATATGTGTATTTGTGTTTAAGTAATGCAAAATGTACCTAGATGTGTTTTAACCATGTCACATTAATTAGCGCATACAATATTCTGGTCAAACAATTCTTCATCTATAATTTGCATTCAATTTGACACATCAAGTTGAAGCAGTTATAGGATTTTTTACTCAAATTAATACTATTATACCATTACCAAAAACAAAAAATTTATGTCATATAAAAGATTATGAGTGGAGGGCAAACATTTGCGCACATGCGATACCGGGTTTTCACGATCATTTGTGTGTATGTTAAATTGCGCTGGTATTACAAGTTGAAAGTAAATGCGATCACTTGAGTGCAATCACGAATTGTGCTAGAATGATTATTGCGACTTAAGAGCTCTGGTTAACTTTCCCGAAGCATAAAAGTTGCATTGAAGCCCTTTGCAGTTAAGTAGATGAAAACATGAAAAAACATATTTATTCAATATTCATATTTAATAAAGTGTTATTCGGTGTTTGTACTGTAAATATTTGACATTCCAAAGTTCTGCACATAGCAGAATATGTTCTATGTATTTGTAAATATATATTCATATATATATATATATATATATATATATATATATATGTTTATTAAAAATAATAATGGGGAGAGATGACTATTATTAACGTGAGGTTATACACAGTTAAAGTTTAATGCAGATGCATCTAATGGTGCAGACCCTTAAAAAATCCTAATATATAGTACAAAAAATGAGAAGTGGTACAGGATTTCGACAAAGCCTAAAAAAGCAAGGGAATTCAGCACTCTTTTATCAACAAATGTATTCAATTTATTAAAGATACAAACATACTCCAAAGGACAATTACACTGTGAGTAAGAAAAATCCTATATACAAATACATATATTAAAAATAACGCATAAGCGCACAAAGCTGTCCAGCCATTACAAATAATGTGAACTTGTATCCTAGTACTAAATATACAGAGTTAATCTTAACCAAAGATATATATCGCAACAATGGATATCCTAGACACTTAAAACAATGTGTCTAAAGGCAACATAGAATACATATCAAGTTCATTAGGGATAAGACTTGATGTAACTAGTAACCCAAAATCAACAAGAAGGATAATGGATTGAAAACGTCACAAGAATGTTGCTAAATGTAACAGTTAATACGCCACTCTGTAGTGAGAGACAGACCTGCAGACTCAACAAGCAGCAAAGACTGCTCTTGTTATTCACGTAAAACAACATACACAGCTCATTCAATATATGGCACTTGTACCTATTAACATACAATTAAGTCCCATGTTGAAAGTCACTGTGATGATGGTGATTCTACACATGAGACGCAGGAACAAGCAGCAAAGACTGCTCTCGTTATTCCCTTGACTCGCAACCAAACCCAAAAAGATAAAGGAAAGTTCTTTTTACCATCTCCTATGCTGATTAGTGAAGCAGCTTATATGTAAGGGTTACCTCTTGAATGGTTTTATTGCCAAGTGCTTAGTCCAGCGCTAACCGCCCGCTCTTGGCCTGATGTCATCAGAGGTCAGCACTCAGCTGATAGTGAGCAGGATCCCAAACAGAGGTTAAGAGGTAGTTCAAATGTGCCAACTCGGCACGCCGTTACCGTTTAATACCCCTCAAGATGTGTCTTCGTCTTTATCTTTCCATCAGCTCTCCCTCACACAGGGGTCAGATGTCAAATCTCCTCTAGGACTGGAATAGGACTCCTCCTCACTCTCTCTCCACTTTCTCCAGGTAGTTCCAATTGCAGATTGTGCTTCTTAATACCAGGTTAAGTTACCCTTGATGCAGCTCTCACCAAAGTGCGTTTTTTGATTAGGATACCAAATGGTATAGATGCTTGGCAGCCAGATAATGCGACATACTTTGGAGCTTGCCTACGCATATTGCTCCAAACACCCCCATATTGCTCCAAACAATATGAGCCCTGATGAAGCCCCTGTTGTTTGGAGCAATATGGGGGTGAAACGTGCGTAGGCAAGCTCTTAAGTATGTCGCACGATCTGGCTGCCAAGCATCTATACAATTTGGTATCCTAAACAAAAAACGCACTTTGATGAGAGCTCCATCAAGGGTAACTTAACCCGGTATTACGAAGCACAACCCACAATTGGAACCACCTGGACAAAGTGGAGAGAGAGTGAGGAGGAGTCCTAGAGGAGATGTGACATCTGCCCCCTGTGTGAGGAAGAGCTGATGGAAAGATAAAGACAAAGACACCTCTTGAGGGATATTAAATGGTAATGGAGTGCCGATCGGGCACAGTTGGACTACCTCTTAACCTCTGTTTGGGATCCTGCTCACTATCAGCTGAGTGCTGACCTCTGACAACATCAGGCCCAGAGTGGGTGGTTAGCGCTGGACTAAGCGCTTGGCAATAAAGTCCGGAGGAGTGAAAATCATTCAAGCATTAACCCTTACATATAAGCTGCTTCACTAATCAGCATAGGAGATGGTAAAAAGAAATTTCCTTTATCTTTTTGGGTTTGGTTGCGAGTCAAGGGAATAAAGAGAGCAGTCTTTGCTGCTTGTTCCTGCGTCTCATGTGTAGAATCACCAAACCAAAATCAAAGCTTATGCACTCGAGCCAAATTGGTACTCACATTTGAAATTTGAGTACCAATTTAGCTCAAGTGCATAGGCTTTGGCTTTTTTGGTTTGGTGATTCTACACATGAGGCACCCCTCTCTTTCGTCTATTTTACAGTTTATTCAATATCTTCTGTGAAGAGGAGTGCAGCCATCATTCACACTGAGGACATACCTGATGTTTTGCATTTTTGCACTATCACAGTGACTTTCAACATGGGACTTTGATATAATTGTATGTTAATAGGTACAAGTGTCATATATTGAATGAACTGTGTATGTTGTTTTTTTTTTTAAGTTGTACAGTGTATATACAGGGAGTGCAGAATTATTAGGCAAATGAGTATTTTGACCACATCATCCTCTTTATGCATGTTGTCTTACTCCAAGCTGTATAGGCTCGAAAGCCTACTACCAATTAAGCATATTAGGTGATGTGCATCTCTGTAATGAGAAGGGGTGTGGTCTAATGACATCAACGCCCTATATCAGGTGTGCATAATTATTAGGCAACTTCCTTTCCTTTGGCAAAATGGGTCAAAAGAAGGACTTGACAGGCTCAGAAAAGTAAAAAATAGTGAGATATCTTGCAGAGGGATGCAGCACTCTTAAAATTGCAAAGCTTCTGAAGCGTGATCATCGAACAACCAAGCGTTTCATTCAAAATAGTCAACAGGGTCGCAAGAAGCGTGTGGAAAAACCAAGGCACAAAATAACTGCCCATGAACTGAGAAAAGTCAAGCGTGCAGCTGCCAAGATGCCACTTGCCACCAGTTTGGCCATATTTCAGAGCTGCAACATCACTGGAGTGCCCAAAAGCACAAGGTGTGCAATACTCAGAGACATGGCCAAGGTAAGAAAGGCTGAAAGACGACCACCACTGAACAAGACACACAAGCTGAAACATCAAGACTGGGCCAAGAAATATCTCAAGACTAATTTTTCTAAGGTTTTATGGACTGATGAAATGAGAATGAGTCTTGATGGGCCAGATGGATGGGCCCGTGGCTGGATTGGTAAAGGGCAGAGAGCTCCAGTCCGACTCAGACGCCAGCAAGGTGGAGGTGGAGTATTGGTTTGGGCTGGTATCATCAAAGATGAGCTTGTGTGGCCTTTTTGGGTTGAGGATGGAGTCAAGCTCAACTCCCAGTCCTACTGCCAGTTTCTGGAAGACACCTTCTTCAAGCAGTGGTACAGGAAGAAGTCTGCATCCTTCAAGAAAAACATGATTTTCATGCAGGACAATGCTCCATCTCACGCGTCCAAGTACTCCACAGCGTGGCTGGCAAGAAAGGGTATAAAAGAAGAAAATCTAATGACATGGCCTCCTTGTTCACCTGATCTGAACCCCATTGAGAACCTGTGGTCCATCATCAAATGTGAGATTTACAAGGAGGGAAAACAGTACACCTCTCTGAACAGTGTCTGGGAGGCTGTGGTTGCTGCTGCACGCAATGTTGATGGTGAACAGATCAAAACACTGACAGAATCCATGGATGGCAGGCTTTTGAGTGTCCTTGCAAAGAAAGGTGGCTATATTGGTCACTGATTTGTTTTTGTTTTGTTTTTGAATGTCAGAAATGTATATTTGTGAATGTTGAGATGTTATATTGGTTTCACTGGTAAAAATAAATAATTGAAATGGGTATATATTTGTTTTTTGTTAAGTTGCCTAATAATTATGCACAGTAATAGTCACCTGCACACACAGATATCCCCCTAAAATAGCTATAACTAAAAACAAACTAAAAACTACTTCCAAAACTATTCAACTTTGATATTAATGAGTTTTTTGGGTTCATTGAGAACATGGTTGTTGTTCAATAATAAAATTAATCCTCAAAAATACAACTTGCCTAATAATTCTGCACTCCCTGTATATATCTGTTTATACTGTATCTATACCTATATATAATCATGTATGTATGTATGTATATATATTTTTATATAGGTATAGATAAATTTTGTACAAAAATATCATCTGATATATGTAGTAATATGTATTTATGAATAAATAGAACATATTTTGCAATGTGAAGAACATTGGAATGTAAAATATTCATATTTTTATGTTGGGTTAGCGCCCATGAGAATATGCGTTTGCGCGAGAGTTGGGTGTTAGGGGTTTTTTCGCACTTTTTTTCTACATTGACTTCTACGGGGGAATACATTTTTACTTTCACGCAACCCGGCGCGCACAAAAAGTTTACTTCTACCAAAATTAGCACTCTAGTGAAAATGTTAAATAGTGCTCCACTTGTAATCTAGCCTATAATATTTAAGTGATACTGAGGGCAACTTTAGCATAAGAAATTATGAAATATACATTTAGCGAGCACTAAAATTCTAATTGTTCATATCCAATGTAATATGCACAGACAGTATACAACATTTTGCTTAATGAATGTGGTATTTTGTTATAGTTTTCTCTATTTATTTTAAGTAAAAAGTACATTCTGGATGTAAATTGCAAAATAAATAACTAATATGTTGCTGAACTGAGCTGTGCAGTTTGTTTGTTCTTGCCTACAAAAAACTGCATTGAACTAGCTGAAACATTTGTTCTAGTTCTGTTGAAAAATGCTTAAATATAACTAAAAAATTGCTTAAAAATAGCAATTAAGCTTGGTCAGAAAAGAAGTAAAATCGTAGCTTTTTGCAAAACTGTGTCTAATAAATCTTACTAGGGGCATAGGCCGCTGCATTCAAACAACATGTACCTGTATACTGCATCAATGATTATTCAATTTGCGTCATACAAACGGCTCTCTGAATGTGTTTGAAAGAAAAAGTTCTAGTATATTCACACAGGTAGGAACATTCTCAAGTATTCTGTATTCTTAAATAGATCATTATAAAAGATCATTAAAATTGGTTGTTTTTGTACATAGTTTAAATACAAATATATCTTTACTGAAGATATTTGCATGCAGTTGGGTATTGAAAAGAAAAACCCCCTCCACCTTGAAAATAATCACATTTTGTTGCTTTGCAGCCTAAAATAAAGACAGACACAGTTTTTGTTTATCCAGTTCTAATTACTCAATACAACTTGTAATATCCAAGTAAACGATATAACACCAACATGTCAGGCAAAAATTAAGACAATTCAAAAACAGAATCACTGAGTTGCAAAAAGGATCACCCCTCCATAAAATTGATTGAAAACTCAATCAGGTGTAGCTAATCACATTCTCAACGACACACACAAAGCCATTTGACCTTCAACTGTGATCAGCTGAGGGCATATTGATTAGCTCAGCATGAAAAGAGCTTACCTGGTTGTGAAACTGAAGCAAAGAATCAACTATGGGTGGCAAGGCACTTTCAAAAGATCTCCGGGATAGGCACAAGTCATGAGATTTAATACAAGAAAATAGCAAAGGCTTTATCAATGCATAGAAGCACAGTAAAACCTATTATTAAGAAATGGAAGGTATTTGGTACAACACAGACCCTCTCTGGATCAGGACGTCACTCCAAACTGGATGAAGAGCCAGGAGGAAACTGGTCAGAGAGGCTACCAAGAGGCCCACAGAAACTCTAAAGCAGTTGCAAGAATTTAGAGAACAATATCACAAATTCTCCACAAATGTGGCTTGTATGGGAGGGTTGCATGAAAAAAGCCACTCCTCAAGAAAGGCAACATGCAGTCATGGCTGAGCTTTGCCATAAAACACCTAGAAGATTCTGAGGCCACATGGAAAAAGGTGTTATGGTCAGATGAGACTAAAATAGAATTATTTCGCCTCAACACCAAACGATATGTCTGGAGGAAATCCAATACAGCTCTCCCTCCAAATAACACCATACCAACAGTAAAGCATGGAGGTGTTAATATGCCTTTATGGGGCTGTTTCTCTGCAGCAGGCACTGGAGAACTTGTCAGGATAGAAGGAATAATGCATGGGGCAAAATACCGTCAATTTTTTGAGGAAAAACTGTTGCCCTCTGCCAGGAAGTTGTCAGTGGAAAGAAGGTTTACCTTCCAACCAGGGCCGGTGCTAAGATTTTTGGCCGCACAGGCGAGGATACATTTTGCTGCCCCCCCAAAAATAAATTTTTCTAACATTATTCAGAGCATGACATTTTAAGCAACTTTCTAATTAACTCCTATTATCATTTTTCTTCGTTCTCTTGGTATCTATTTAAAAAGCAGGAATGTAAGCTTAGGAGCTGGCCCATTTTTGAGTCAGCACCTGGGTAGCGCTTGCTGATTGGCAGCTAATTTCTTAATCAAACAGTGGTAACGCAGCATAGCAAATCAAACAGTGGTAGACTGCATAGCAAATCAGAAAGTGGTTGTGCAGCAAAGCAAATCAAACAGTGGTAGTGCTGCATAGCAAATCAAACAGTGGTAGTGCTGCATAGCAAATCATACAGTGGTTGTGCTGCATAACAAATCAGACAGTGGTAATGCTGCATAGCAAATCAGATAGTGGTAGTGCTGTATAACATATCAGACAGTGGTTAATTAAGAACATCCAGTAACCCATATGGATAAGCACATAAATAAATAAAGTAAAACAGCTATGGATATTTGAGAATCCATTTCTTTACCTGAATGGGGTATTAAAAGGACATTAAAGCCAATGCTTTATACACATTTAGCATATGGTAATGGGTAATGGGTTGCAGAAGAGCTGTATAAACTGTTTATTTGTCATTTTATTAACACGATATGCTTTGATTTGCTAACTAAGTAAAGGCTTGGGATATGTATTTGAAATCCATTTGAGTATATGTATATGTATCTGTTCTCCTTTAGAGTCTAAGCAGAGACTAGAAGTTTGAGATTGTGATCTAGGCTAAGCAAAAAATATGCTAAATTCACTAACGGGAATCACCAGCTTTACAGGCCTCATCCCAGCTAAACCTGTTTCATGTTATTTCAGGAAAGTCATTAAAAATGTGTATGCCCAGTCCGGCCTCTGGCCCCCTCAGAGACCCCCACCATTCCTACCTCTATCCATCTCTCTTCACTCCTCGTCTCATCTGTGGGCTGGGCCATCAGTCTCAGTTGGGTGGGGCAGCATCATCACTCACAGTGGAGACATCCCACTCCCACATGATTTCTTCTCCCTTGCTGAGTATAAGTGAGTCATACATAGCTACAGCTGCTGCACAATTGAGCTCCGCCTTCAGCTTCACACTGACGCTCTGACTGACACCACATTCCCATCCCATAGGCAGCCTATAAGCAATAGCCGGGCCAGCCCAGAGACTGACTAAGTTGCGTTGCAGGCGGGGCGTTGAGGGGGGGGGTAGCCATCAGCCGGCGATAAATTGAAAGAATGATCGACTCGACACAAGTTCCACACCACACAACAAATAAATAATTTAATAAATAATAAATTTAAATCCTCAGCAGTCGGCACCGCTCTCTCAGTGCCCCCCAGCTGGTGCACCCTAAGGCAGCTACTGCCTATTACCAAACGCCGGCCCTGCTTCCAAAATGACAATGACCCAAAGCACACAGCAAAAATGACCACACAGTGGTTGAAGGAGAAAAAGGTGAATGTCCTTGCATGGCCTATTCAGAGCCCAGACTTAAACCCCATTGAATATCTGGGGCATGACTTAAAGACTGCAGTCCACAAACGGTCACCATCAAATGTAACGGAACTGGAGCAGTTCTGCAAAGAAGAGTGGGCAAATATTTCAAAGTCTAAATGTGCAAAGTTAGTAGAGACATATCCCAACAGACTAAAGGCTGTAATTAAAGCAAAAGGTGGTTCAACAAAATACTGACACAAGGGGGTGATCTTTTTTCAACTCAGTTTTTGAATTCTGTGTTTTAATTATTATTTTTTTGCCTGACTTGTTGGTGTTATATCTTTCACTTGGATGTTATAAGTTGCACGGAGTAATTACAACTGGATAAACAAAAACCGTGTCTGTCTTTATTTCAGGCTGCAAAGCAACAAAATGTGATTATATTCTAGGGGGTGATGTGATTCTTTTCAATACCCACTGTGTACAGCTCATTTGTGAAACAAGATTACCATTGTGTATAATGGGCCAAGAGTTTGATTCTTTATGTAATGGCTGATGCAGTGCACACTAACAGAATCGATAGTCCAAATAACACAGGAGATAGGCTCTTTTAGGCAACTCAGCTAGTTTTGTGTTTTTAAGTGCAAGTACCTTCACCATTTTGACACATACAAACACACACACACACCTGGAAGACAACTGCATGTTCAAACCAGAATGGGTAAACATCCCAAGCAACTAGCAAAACTCACATCTCTGGGCGTTCACCAGCTCTTATAGGCAGCTAAAATCAGTCAACCACAGACTATCTTGGGTGCAAAGCCCAATAGGAATAAATGCATAAAACTATCAAACACACAAAATAGTCAGCACTCAATTGGGTGCACACAGCTAGGCTAAATAAATAAAGATGTAACTAAATTTTCACTTTCATGCTTTTAGCATAGCAGCATAATAAGTAGAAAAATTACCAAAATGATCTACCTGATTTTTTTAACTGATTATTAGTTACTACAGAAATACCACATTTAAGCAAAATGTGTTATTGCATACTAGAAAGATAACCAATTGAGACTTGAAATGTGTGTGTGTAGTGTACATGTGTGTGTGTTGTTTGTGAGAGGGTATAAGTATATTATTTCAAGTCCTAACTTTCAGAAACAATGTTATATCACATTGTAAAACTCAAAGGAATAAAAAATAATCCATATCTGAAAATAAAAAAAGCTTGAGGCTACGAATGTTGTCTTCGTAGATTTACCTTTGTTAACAACAAATATAATTCTGCCCTTAGCTATTCCGATTTTCTTCGGAAATTCATTGAAATAGTTATTGACCAAGACAGACATTCTGAAACAAGGAACACATTATATAACAAAACAAATGTGCTCCCACTATTATGAAATAAAATGTTTGACATTTTTACAACATTAAATAACACTTCAATAATTAAAAAATTCTTTAAACAGTATCATAAACATTAATTAAACACAAATTGAATTAAGAAGCAGCAAATTAAATTGCATTAGATTGAAATCATGATATTTTAATTAGTACATTAAATATGATATTTAATTAAACTTTATGTTTTTAAGAAAGAAATGCAATACTGCAATAAAATGATTGTTATGTTAGTACACGAGAAATAATTGTTTTAGATCAATTTCAATTACATTTTATTATTAGGTTTGACAATAGTTTTAAAATAATAGTAACAGCTAACAAAAGTGATATTAATATAAACATTATGGGAACCTAATTTAGAAACAGCTCTTTTTTGAAAATCTTATAAAAAATGTCACCATGGAATAAAATCAGGTTCGCAGTTTGAAATAGCAGTGAAAAACATCAGAAGTTAAAGGGGTACTTTAGTCAAAAAAGTACTGTATTTTAAAATCTATAAAGTGTTCTTTTTGCTATTAAATTTAAAGGGACATTAAACACTTTGGGATGGTAAGATAAAATGATAAATTTTATATAAAAATCTAAAATATACCCCCCCCCCTTTTTCCTGTAATTCCAATCTGAAATTGTAAGCTTTTCAGTTCCTGTTAGAAATAGAAGTGTGTGTTATATGCCACACAAGCATTGGCTGCACACTCGACCTATCTATAACTGTCCCCAATTGGCCACAGCAGAGAAGGTAACCAAAGTTAAAACATGGCAGCTCCCATTTTTTTATAGACACTACAACTTTACACTTATTTTTGAATATTTAAACTTTACAATTTTCAAAAAATACATCTAGATGTTATTCTCAGACTATTTTTTTCTTTGAATGCATCATTCTATCTAGCATGTATTTAGTGTTTAATATCCCTTTAAGGTTTTGTGCTAAAAAAAAACTACTTTCTTAATTTCTTGCTTGAGGAGACTAGACCCTATCTCCCAAAGTAGTTGTTGGAGCTGTCATTTTCAACCAATAAGTACATAGACATCAGCATCAGTTGTGCACTAACATGTATTTCCTTTCCTTTCCTTTCATAAATGTAAACAGCTTCAGATAAGATTTTATTTTAACAAAAAAATAACAGCTGCCAGCTTGTGCAAACAGGATTGCAATGAGATATGTGCATGTATTTCTATACATATGTATATCTGTATTTATATGTTTACATATGTCTTTACATATATACACATATAAATACATATATAAATATGTATAGAAATACATGCATATATATTTATATACACACATATATTTATACATTTTCCTAATGACTTCTAAGCTTTTGTTTCTAACACCTGACATCTCATATCCAGTGTTCTCTCTAAGGCCAGTTTTGTCAGCAGTGAAACAGTTAATTAAAGCAATTAGCAAATCACTTCACAATGCAGACTGCAAGGTGTGATTCCCTTATTAACTGTTTCACTGCTGGGTCGCTCACAAAACTGGCCTTAGAGGGAACACAGCTCATATCTTTTATCCCCTATAAGTATTTATTGCAATTTAAAAAAAAAAAACATTTTCATTAGATAGTGTTTATTATGAGTGTAACTGTACTTTTAAATGTATTTTTGATGTGTTTTGTGACACTTTTTTTACTTGCATAACAGTTAACCGCAGCTCTGAGGTTGCAGTAATCATTCTAGAGTAAAAACCACGGTTGAGCTCATAAATTCACATTTACTTTCAACTTGTAATACGGGTGGAATTTAACTTGCGTGCAAAAGGCCACAAAAACCCTATATTGCTCATGCGCAAACGATAGCACTACACACGTTATTTAGCCAAATTGTTTTCAACATGTGTAGTTACTGGTCATTTATACATTTAATAATTAATTTGAAAATAAATGTTTATTTGCTGCCTCCAAAAAATGTGTCTAAAAATGGCATGCTCTAATTTGTTAAATGAATGTCAGTTTAAGAGTTTTGCCCTTGCACTACTGTGTGTTTAACCCACGCAAAGCACTACTCAGGACTTGCAGAGCTTTGTTGGTCCCAAGAGGAAACTGCTGATGAACAAATCAGCAGTGCTAATTACACGACTCAGATGTGTAAATCAAATAGCTGTTTAGACTGTTTTAGGAAATTTGCAGCATTTTGAAAACTTAGGTTACAGATTTTGCTTTTTGACCTCTTTAGGGATTAAGGGAAAAAGCACAATTAAGAAGGTTTTTAATGTCCAATTTAAATATGTTACTTTCATAGGCCTTAATGCATTGGAGAATAAATGCACTACAATATGATTCAGATACAGTATATAATTTTACAAGACTTTTCATTTGACTTCTCTTATCAAATGTACTTTGTTCTTTTGGTATCCTTTGATGAAAGGCATACTTAGGTAAGCTCAGAAGCATAAATTCCTAACACGTCACTCTACATCTGCTCTGCCAATCCCTTCACTTGCTTTCTCTTGCCTCCAGGATTAAACACAAAATTCTCACTCTGACACACAAAGCCCTCAATTGCATTGCTCCCCCTACATCTCAGACCTTGTCTCCAGAGACTCTCCCTCCCGACCCCTTCGCTTCTCTCATGATCTCCTACTCTCCTCCTCTCTTGTTACCTCCTCACATTCCCATTTACAAGATTTCTCCAGACTGGCTCCCATCTTATGGAACCCTCTGCCTCGCTCCACAAGACTCTCCCCTAGTTTTAAAAGCTTCAAGTGCTACCTGAAGACTCTACTATTCAGGGACGCTTACAACCTACACTAACCTTCCTATCTCCACTGCTATTCCCTAAAACCCCATAGCATGTAAGCCTATGAGCCCAGCTGCTTGTAGTTCACCTTCATAATAGCCAACTACAACAGTGCAACTCTCGGCAGGGCCTTCTACCCATTTGATCCCTGGAATTGTTTTAATATACCACCTATATTCATAGCACTGCGGAACCTGTTAGCGCTCTACAAATACCTGATAATAATAAAAAAATAAAATAATAATCAATGCATTACTGGGAGCTAACTGGTGATTGGTGGTTACACATATATGCCTTTTTATGTGCTTACCTACATCTCAGTAGTGCATTGATACTGACTTTAACTAGGGGCTAATCACAGTCATTTAAAAAAATTAATCTCTTAATCAACCCCATAAAAATGTGCCAGGATTAGTATTATAATAAAACACTCTAACACATTACAGCATTCTCTCTTAGAATTATTATGTCTCTCTAACTAAATTAACTACCAAAATGAAAAGACGTGTGTGCTATTGCCTGTCCAAAACAGGTCATAAATGATCCCATGCAATAAGATTAGTCTAAACTTCTAACACCATTGTTCTATGACTCTTATAACATTTATGCCAATGATTTATTAACTGGTTCTACATGAGCAAGAGAGTATATAGACTTTGTCAGTTTTGTAATAAACCAGAATGGATTAGGGGTCTGATTTACCAAGTGTCTGTCCGACATGATCCGCTCAGCGGATCATGTCCGACAGACATCGCTGAATGCCAACAGCATACACTGTCGGCATTTAACACTGCACAAGCAGTTCTGGTGAACTGCTTGTGCAATTACGCCCCCTGCAGATTTGCGGCCAATCCACCTGCTAGCAGGGGGTGTCAATCAACCCAATCATATCAGTGGCAACGGATGAGTTAAGGAGCAGAGGTCTTAAGACCGTTGCTTCTTAACTGCTGTTTCCGGCAAGCCTGAAGGCTTGCACGCAAAAGGGGCATCAGAAGCCATTCGGCCCTTGATAAATTGACCCTTGGTCTTAAAGGGATAGTCTACTTAAAATTAAACTTTCCTGATTCAGATAGAGCATTCAATTTTAAGCAACTTTCTAATTTACTTCTAGTATCATATTTTCGTCGTTCTCTTGGTATCTTTGTTTGCAAAAAGCAAGAATGTAAGCTTAGGAGCCAGCCAATTTTTTGTTCAGCAGTTATGTAGTGCTTGCTGATAGGTGGCTACATTTAGACACCAATCAGCAAGGACTACCCAAGTGCTGAACCAAAAATGGGCCGGCTTCTAAGCTTACATTCTTGCTTTTGTAAACAACAATACCAAGAGAACAAAGAAAAATTCATAATAGGAGTAAATCAGAAAGCTGACTAAAATTGCATGCTCTATCTGAATCATGAAAGTTTAAATTTGACTAAACCATCCTTTTAAGCATATGTGTAAGAAAACTGGTTGTTTCTATGGCAAGTATAACACAAAGAGAAATTCTCTACTGTATGCCCATTAAAAAAAGATAATAAATAAAATAAATAATATTGTATCTTTATTCTGGGAAATATCACAATCCCAATGCTGAAAAATAAAATATATGCTTTTTTTATTATTTAGTTAAATGGGGAATTCATTTACCCAATAAATCACAACTGAGCAAGAGAATAAAAAAAAAAAGAAAAAGATAGACTGAGTGTCTGGTAATACTACTAAACCACCTCTGAAAACAATTGTGCAATATTATAAAGAAAAAAGAAAAGTTTTTTTTGCCATTAAACTATTTAGCTGTGCTGTGTAAGAGTAAAGGTTCCTATATGCGGAGATGTAGATATTAGTAAGGTCCATATGCGTTTAATTATATTCATGGTTAAATTATTAAAAATTAACATGTTTTAATTATATTATAACATTTATTAGCTTGGTTTTTTCTGATTATGTTTTAAAGGACTTGCATTAAAGGTTTTACAGCTTTGAGTATGTGCGGTTGAAAAGGGTTACCGGCAGTTTAACTAACAGGTCTTAATTAATTGATATAGGATTAGGACACAACCAGTAAAAAGAAATTTGGAAGCATTATAGAAAATATTTGCAACCAAAAATAATTGTGTTTAGTCAGTAAGTAGCAGCTAGTATTATTTTTACTACACTGGACTTTGAATGCATGTTGCCAGCACAGGTGTTTGTATGTCATAAAATTGTTACATTACCTGTAAATAAAAATATACCCTTGCAATAATAGTTTATAAATACATATATATATATATACACACAATTCAAAACATCAATGGTATATTTATATTATAAAGATATCTTAATGCATAGGAAAGCTAAACTTTCCCTTAAAAGACTGGAAACCTCACACAACAGTCCTTGCCTCTTCTATATAGTTGTCAGAATATTCATGTTTTTGACTTAAACAAAAACAAAATAAAAACAGGTGTTTTTTTCCCAAGCATATTTGTACGATTTACTGAAATGGATGTTATCTGAATCATTTTCCAGTAATCAGTACAATGCAACTGCAGACAGCCACATGTTACAAGCCTGTCTTGGCATAGACTGTTGATGAAACTAAAACGTTGATCTCTTCATCAAAACGTTAAGCAATTCACCAGAGTATTCCTCATCTGTATCCATAATGCTATTCTTCTTTATCCATATTTATGCTTCCAGCTATTTGAAGAAGCCAGCATGTGCCCATGGCAACTATTTCTTATAGAATCGGAGGGTTTTCTGCCTTCTTTGCTCATGCCATTATATAGACTCTTGAATTCATAGACATTCTCCAAATAAAACAAATTGTGCAATTCCATGTATAATGTATGCTGCACACTTTTATATTTATGTTTACTGCAGCTTAGCCAGTACTCAGAAAGAAAAAAAAAAAGGTTACATTTATATTTTTGTGCTGAATATCCATCATCTATTAAATAAAATACTGGTCATTATATTTAAACAGTCTAGATAGATTTTTGTTGTCAATTAATTTTATATCTTCGATGACATTTAAAAAAAAAGGAGCTTGGTTAATTTGTGTGTACTATAAATATTAGCAGAACCTTCAAGAGGTCATTAACAAATACGAGAAGTTGACACCAAGATACATTAATGCTTTAGTGCTTCTGTACATAGACAGATCAAAAGTGAGGTAAACTGGAATGTAGAAATACTTAGCTTCTCTTATTTACAGAGAAAATTAATATAAACTCAGAAAAATAGCAATTAGAAAATTATACCTAGAAGCAAAGGCAGACCCTGCCCTAAAGTATTTATAATCCAAGTTGTATAATGAGTGAGTTACAGATACATGAAACGGTACATTCATTAAAAATGGAGTCAGTAAGGTCAAGTGTATATGTAGTCAGTAGTGTAACATAACAACTATAGTTCCGGATTTAGCAGCAGATAACACAGAGAGAATAATGCCAATCAATATTATTGCTTCAGTTTTTACTTACTGTTTTATTAGCCCTTGATAATGTATTTGATAGTGATATATTCTGATATTTTTTTATTTTAACCCAAAGCATGCCTCTCACTAAATAGTTTTTTTTTTTTTATAAATGATGTGGTGTTTTTCATTTAACATTAGACCTATTAAAATATTTTAGTGTATGTTTTATTCCTGCAAAAAAGAAAACAAGTATAAAATAGTAATGATTTACATATTTAATCTCCAACAAATTAAATGTTTCACAAATTCCAGACAACATACACTATTTTTGTGATGTAAAAATCACTTTTTTTAATTTATTTTTCTTTAAAGAAAATGATATGAATTGTGCTGTAAACTAGAAAGTTTAGCATGGATTTACAAAATATTTACTTATCTATTCTACTAGCCATGTCCATTTGCATTGTATATTGACCATTGTTTTTAAAGGATGGTGGCTACAATGTTAAGAATTTAGAAGACTAAACTGATGAATGCAACATATGGTTGTGCTGCAGTGTAAAGGTAAATATTTATAACATTAAAATCTTTGCTATTGTCTTTCAAAAATACTATTTCAATTAAAAAAAATGTCATCCTCTCAAGTAATATTAATGCACTACTTAAACCTTATTAATGTGTATAGAGCAGTTACAAAAATGTAGGTGGATGAATCGATAGATAGATACAGACAGACAGACAAATAGATAGATAATGTATGTGCAGTAATATATGGGACATCTTATATATCTGATAAGCTATTAAAGCATTTAAATACATCTTTTAACAGGATAACTTTCATCTTTTATTGCAAAGTAAATACATTTGTTGGGGTAATTTTAAAAAAAATGCTGTTTGTAGTTCCCATAATTTCAAAACTTTTAATGTGATGGACAAATTTGCTTCTGAGAGCTTTAAAAATAGAATTTCAATTGTTTATAATAAACTGTTCAAATAAGCATTTATACTTTCTCTATTTGACGTAAGCTGATGGTAACAAAATGTTCTTTTATTCATTTTGGGAAGTTGATGCAATGTCCTCCATCACTACTTTCCTGAAGTTATTAATAGCAATGTAAAACAAATCTCTTTAGAGATTTTCCTCGGTGTGCAATACATGGCTTATAGTGACACCTACTGGAGTTCTCCTGTTCCTGCAAGTAGACTGTTCTGTTATCATTATTTATTTATACAGTGCCAAGCTATTTGGCTGCATGCAACAATAAGGTTACATACACAAAAATGATGAGCAATTTATGTTAACCAAAATAAGTGTCCCGCATTAAAAATAAAATCCATAAAATCTTCCACTATGCCTGTTTTATTTGATCACTTGCATTTAGAATAGAAAAAACATTTTACTTTCTAATATTATTTTCATATGACTATTCAGTTAACGGAATTTAAGGGAAACCAGCAATTAACCCCCCTGCAAAGTTTACCAATAAATATGCATCTACAGGCTAAGACTTGTAATGTGAATGCTGATCTCTTCCTTCATATGCCACTTTAGTAGATTGCAATGGGCAGCAATTCATGAATCATATATGGATGTCGATATAGAATTTCTTAAATTATTTGCTTATCCTTAGGGAAGGATTAATGAGTTTATGTCACCCATAAAATGTACGTATTAAGAGGTAGAGCATATTGAATTTTAAGCTTGGAAAGTGTAATATATTTTTTGATTGATGTATATTTGTATGGTGGATTCTAGTAAAACTCAGTAAAGTACAACTAAAACTGGGAATTAAATATCCCAAAAAGAAACAATACAGAACAGTTCACTCTACTCACATATTGGGCTTGATTACAAGTGGAGCGCTAATAAATCACGCACCCGTAAACTGGAAAATTTGCCCGTTTATGGGCGTGCAATAAATAACCATCCATTATAAGTGTATCAGATCTCTGGTTAATTTATAAATGTCCTCCAATTGCCCCCAAAATACAGTGTAGTGTAGTTTATTAAAATAAAAAGAGTAGCATTTTTATTTTTTAAAATAACTGCACAAAAATAGTTATGAGGTGTTAAAGTAAACAGGTTTGGGGTGTTAGAAAAAGAACAGGCACTGAAAAGTGCCTTTACATTGGAGTCTATGGGGAACTATTTATATGTTTTTATGCATATAAATTTATGTTAATATAAGTGTATACACACATAAACACATAAATGTATATATTTATATATATTTAAATTTGCTTCCCATCGCTGCATGACTTACCCTCATCTCTGCGCTAGGTGCTTATACCGTGTCTCACGGCATGTGAACGATGGAAGTGCACTCTCGTGACATTTGCATGCCTTGGTATTACTGAGCACAAATATTGCACTCGTGTAAACGATATGTTGTGCTCCACTCGTTATCTGGCCCATAATATACTAGTTTTGCACAAGTGTTTTTCTATGTCTTAAATGAATAAGTAGGTTTTTAACATTCTATTTGAAATTTCAACATCATACAATATTTATTATAATGTACTACACATTACTTTTACTTTACCTTTAAAGTTTTCATATCACTCATTTTTTACTGGTTCCTATTAATTATGTATTCAAATATTTCCTTATAAAAACCATTTATACCACTGCAAATGGAAGTAATAAATGCATAAATGAAGCATACCTAAAGTCCAAATTAAACTTTCATGATTTAGATAGGACATGTAATTTTAAACAACTTTCTAATTTATTTTATCATCAAATTTGCTTTGTTCTCTTGGTATTCTTAATTAAAAGCTAAATCTATGTACATAGGCTAATTTCTAAGCCCTTGAAGACCACCTCCCATCTGAATGCCTTTGACCGTTGTTCACAGCTAGAGGGTGTTAGTTCATGTGTGCCACACAGATAACATTGTGCTCACGCATGTGGAGTTATTTAAGAGTCAGCACTGATTGCCTGAAATGCAAGTCTGTCAAAATATCGGAGATAAGGAGGCAGTCTGCAGAAGCTTAGATACAAGGTAATCACAGAAGTAAAAAGTATATTTCTATAACAGTGTTGGTTATGCAAAACTGGGGGATGGTAAATAAAGGGATTATCTATCTTTTTAAACAATAAAATTTTTAATTGTTTACTATCCCTTTAAAAAATATTTGCATACCTTATTTTTGTGGATCTATAATAAATTCCTCTAAAGGGTCATTTATAGACGTGCATTCTTTCATAACAAATTTGTTTACCGAAACATGAATATTCACCTTGTTTTAATTATATGAATAGCCAAACAAATGCAGCATTAAAGGGACACTGAACCCAATTTTTTTCTTTTGTGATTCAGATAGAGCATGAAATTTTAAGCAACTTTCTAATTTACTACTATTATCAAATTTTCTTTATTCTCTTGGTATCTTTATTTGAAATGCAAGAATGTAAGTTTAGATGCCGGCCCATTTTTGGTGAACAACCTAGGTTGTCCTTGCTGATTGGTGGATAAATTCATCCACCAATCAAAAACTGCTGTCCAGAGTGCTGAAACAAGAAAAATGCTTAGATGCCTTCTTTTTCAAATAAAGATAGCAAGAGAACAAAGAAACATTGATAATAGGATTAAATTAGAAAGTTGCTTAAAATTCCATGCTCTATCTGAATCACAAAAGAAAAAATTTGGATTCAGTGTCCCTTTAAATGTAAAAAAAATAAGAAATAATGCCACATTTGGCAGTATTCCTTAATTTTCCTTTAAATAGTTAAAAATACTTACCAAAGTGCACTGGAGAGCCGCGCTAATTTACTTCTCTTCTTGAGAGAGCCTTGGCCATGCTAACAGGAAGCTTATCATGGCGGATTCCAGAGCCTGCGCTAAAGGAAAAGGTCCGGCCGTACTAAGCCTTCTGTTAGTGTGGCCATCGCTCTATGAAGAAGAGGAACAGGTTAGCTGGGCTCTCCATCATGCTTAGGTAAGTATTTAAGTCCCTACAGGTAAACTTTTTCACCTGGAGCAATGGATCATATACATTTATTTAACGGAAACAAAACGAAATATTCCATAAACGGTTGCTATTCGTTTAGTTTCTGCCAAACTGACATTTTCACCCATTTACATGTCTAGATATTTATTTATCAATGTAAACTGTATGCACACTGCCATTAAAAAGGTATTAAAGGAACACTGATGTCAAATTTTTTCTTTCATGATTCAGATAGAATATGCAATAAAAAATAAAAACTTTCCAATTTACTAGAAATTTAATTTACTGAGGCAGTATATGAGTTTGCGATTGGCTGATGGTTGTCACATGTTAAAGGGGCAGGGAAATGGAAGAATTTAAAATATGTAATTTGGCATTCATAGTATATGTTATTGTATTGTCTTTTTAATATTATTTTGTTTATTATGCAATTCTCCTGTATTTATTGGTCCTTTAAATCATGTTTTTAGTTTAACAATTTAAAAGGAACATTATAGATCTAATGTATTTTTTGTGGCACTAGAACCTGGACAGCAGAGTGGTGTGATACATTTGGCTACCTATGCACAGATAAGATGATCACAGAGATGATGTTGCTGTAGCCAGCAATGGTCATGGGTTGATTTAGCTCTGATTTCATAAATCAGCAACCCAGAATGAATGCCAGAGGGCAGCAGGGCACTGAGCCACTTCTTGATGATGCGTACCAACAGGGATTTTGCCTCAAGAAGGCTCTATAAAGGTTACATGCTGAGCTAGTGACTAGCACAACCCTTACCAACAAGATTTTGTGCTGTTTCTAGTGATTTACAATGGGCTACATTCAATGTTCCAACAGAGCTATCTAATGTTAGCGCTATGGTAGGTTACTCATCTTATAATGCTGAGCCCTTCATAGTCCACCACCTATACATAATAAAATATGTTGTTCAGTAGATTAGGGCCTAGATTATTATTGGAGTGTGGAGAGAGAAATATATTAGTGGCATTTTGTGTTAATGTTGCTTGAGGGCATTTAATAGTGATTCTTTTTCTTCACTCATATTACAAGTACACATTTATTTTTAAGCATTTGAGTGATAGTCTAGGGTGCTTTAACATCTGTATGTCGTATAGCATAGGTGAGTTAAATCCCCAACATAATAGATGCTCCTATAGGGGTGTGCAGTAAAATTCATGACAGATATCACTCCAGCTCTAACCAGGTGACGCAATAAACTGAGGGTGCACTAAGCCAAAGGGGATCTAAGCCGACGGTTCTTATGCTTCAGTGCTATACTATTAAAAAATAGGTTTGCTTCAGGTTTTAAAAAGGGATAAATTGTACAGTAAAGAAAGAAACTGGACCCCCCAAGCGCCTACCAAACCGGAGGCAAAAGGGGATAGCACTACAAGTATACTAAAATTAATAAATTTAATAACAGTTTAAAAACATACAATACATATCATGGATCCATGAGAAATAATGACAGATAAAAACAGTAAATCAAGATATACAAACAATGTGCAAAATTTACAATCAATGTGCAAAATTATCAACAACAGATAATCAGCAACAGATAATCACAGGGGCTAGACTGAGATTGCACGGGAATGGGGAATGGGTGTTAAACCATATAATCCAAATAACTAATGTCCAGAAATGTTCAATAGTGCAAAATAATCCAAAATTAAAAATCCAAAATAAAAATCCAAAATCAAAAGATCATCGTGGAAAAATCATGTGTGTCTTTGAAAAATGTGTCTTAAACAAAGCAAAAATGAAAAAAGAAATATGCAGTGTAGACAAAGTGAAAAATAGTAAAAAATAGTAAAAAATAGTCACCCAAACCAAAATAGATATTCCTTGTAGTGGTCCCACAGTGTAGATATATCCTTGAAGGTGTGAGAAGAGGAGAAGCTGTGTCCGCAGGAGTGGAAAAAACAGGATCAAAGTCTGAACCAGAATGGCCCAAAAAACGATATCCACCTAAAATTATTAAGAAAAATATGGTGCAGGTAACTTCACACAATAATACATAAAAGGCATTAGGCTTACCAATACTCAGTCGACGCGTTTCGGCCCCAGTAAGAGCTAAAAGTAAACATAATACCTTAGATTTTTCTGAAAGATTATGATTTACAGTTTCCTTAAAATTAGCTGCATTAAACCTGTTTGTTATATTACTTAGTATTTCCCTATGGCATTGTCCTATGGCAATACAATTCATATGGGTAATTTTTTTTATTTTTATTTTGTGTTAAACACTGTGTCTATACAGTATTGAAACACATCACTTTACACTAATACAGTTTTGGAAGTTAAAAACAATATAGAAGTTCTATTAGATAAGTTCAGTATTTAAAATGCTAAGAGGATTATTCAAAACCACCTTTTTCAGCTTCATAAGGTTACCTGACCCTCTCTTTATTGAATGTTTAACATATTTTAACAGCCTTGACATATTTTTTGAAACAAAATTGTTTGGTGCCCCAAGTAATTTTGACATCTTCATTAAAGTTTAGAGAATTCAACTAAAGAAGAAAAATAAAATAGTAAACTAAGTTAGGTGCCCTGTTAGTGTGTAGTGTCAATCCAGTAAACATAGCCTCAGTGTAAGTCTAGTGAAATCACAATAAGATAGTAAAGGGAATTCTTAGTGAAACAGCTTTTTGTAAAATATTCTTGAATTTGGCTGCCTCTGGACTTGGCATAACAATATTTTGACTTCTAGTAAATTACATAATTACAAAATAGAGATTGATCACAGAACAATAAAAAGGTGAATGAGAGGTGGCAAAACATAGCTAGTAAATATACCAGGTGTTTTTATACAAGTATACATTTTTTATTTAAATAAACTGTTTTCAACTTTCTTTTAACCATAAGCATTTGATGAGAAATTTGTCAAATGTTTATTTAATTAAAGCTCTTGAGGGGGGAGATCACACTATACATGGTAAAATTAAAAAGGAAGTATATGGCCAGAGAAACACAATTAGCAAACCAACTGAAGAATGCATATCGAAAATATATAAATAACCCCTCCAATGCATGCTGGAATTAGTATATACAGTCCAAATCAGAGCGAGAAATGTTTTTAAACAAAAAGTGAGTTAAGTTAGACATTACATCTAGAAGTTACTTTCAGGTATTTCAGGGGATATCAGCCAAACATTTAGTTAAAATCATGAAATTTAGGAGAAATAAGAATATGATTACTTCAATTAAACATAAAAACGACACTTATACAAAAGCCACTGAAATCTGAGACGCCTTTTATAAATACTACAAAACTATATATTCTAAGGAAATGGTTAATAAAGACGCAAAAGACAGTTTCTGGCAGGAAATAAAATTGCCTAAAATAGCCTGAGAAACAATGGTGCAAATAAACAAAGAAATAACTACAGAAGAAATAATTGCGGCAATAGAAAAAATGAAATCAGGTAAAGCTCCGGGTCCAGATGTACTCTCAGCTGAGTTTTACAAAATAATGAAAGCAGAACTAGCAGAAACTCTAGGTGAGCTATTTAACTTGTATTACACACAAAATATAATGCAATCCCCATTTTTAACTGATTCAGTAATCTCTTTGATCTATAAAATAGGCAAAGAACCAGATGATATGGGATCATATAGACCCATATTTTTACTTAATCAAGACTATAAGATACTGATGATCATTATAGCAGATAGACTTAAAAAGGTAATAGGGGACATAATTCATCTGGACCAGAAAGGCTTTATTCCTGGCAGGAACCGGCCAGGAACATGCGTAGGGTCTTATTAACGCACAAGCATTATTACAATAGAGTCCATAAAACAGATAAACATTGTTAAACAGATTTGGCTTTTGTTAGCTTATTAAACAGATGCAGAAAAAGCATCTGATTCCATCACATAGGACCATATGCTGACAACACTTTCACATTTCGGATTCTCTGGTAACTTAGTAAATATAATTAAGCTAATATATAAGGCACCCAGATCACAACTCTTAGTCAATGGAGAACTCTTGCCATATATAATATTACAGAGAGGGACACAGCAAGGATGCCTCCTCTCCCCTCTCCTCTTTAATATCTCACTCGAACCACTGGCTATACCGCTTAGAAAAGAAATAGAGGGTTTCAAATTAGGCAAAATATATCCATTTCACTATACACAGATGACATTATGTTATTTCTAAAAGATTCAAATACGAGTATACCAAAGATCCTGGAGATAATAAATCGCTTTAGTAAGTTTACAGGATATAAGATCAATGCACAGAAGTCAGAAATCCTATGGATCAATAAAACAACAAACAACTACATTAAACACCCATTCGGAGAAGTGGAAAAAATGAAAATATTAAATATCTTGGGATAAAATTGGGAAGAGATCCACAGGAATGGTACTATCTTAACTATGCAGAGTTTTTTTCAAATCTGTCTACTGAATTAAATAGATGGAATATATTTTTTCTTTCCCTCTCAGCAAAAATCATGTTGATTAAGACAATTTTTTCCCCCAATTATTATTTTTACTACAAAATGTACCACTATTTATATTGAAACAAGACATTGTTAGATATAACAGAGCATGCACAACATTTATCAGGGGTTAAGCGAAGCTACGTCTGTCTATAGAAAGGCTCACTATACCTAAAAAGTTGGGGGGTGGCTTTACCGAAGTTAAGATATTATAATTGGACTACAATGGCTAAATATGGAATAGACTGGCTAACAGAAGCACAGTATATTACTTATAACAACATTGGAAATTTTCCTGTAATATTAAACAGTTATTGACATTTTTTAATATAATCCTAGCCTGGCAAAAATACTGCACGATAATGGGAATAGATTTCCATAAGTTTTTATATTTACCCATCTTTGGAACACCAGATTTTTCTCCAGGCATTTACAATATAGTACAAAGTCAAATATAGACTGCACTTCTCTGATCCCACAAGAAATATAAAAATATAAATATAAATATAAATGTAGTGATACAAGGCAATAATTACTATAAATAGATAAATAAATGATTTTATCAGTCTCTGCTAAAAGCTTCTAAATAATATAGTGCAAAACTCACAGGCTTGAACCTAGGAATAAGAAACTTTAAAACGGCATATATATCACACACTGCCTAAAAACATGACACTGCCTAAAACATGACATATGATTATATATCAATAAATAAAACAATAATACTTCCCCAAGAGAAATATAGGCACTGAAAGTATAAATGGAATGGAGGGTGCTGCTCTGTTGAAGGGTGCAATGAACTGTGTTCCTGCTCCCAAGGGATAGACTGTAGAAACAAAAAGAACACAGAGCGCAACCCACTCTGAACGTAAAACTGTTTAATGTGTATTCACACTGAAACTCTACAAGTACTTAATTCCTTACAAGGTGAAACCTCTAGTTCAACTCAACCTAATATGGATTTTAGCCTACATGATGAGCAGGAGGAACCCCCAATAGTACATACTAGATTTAAGAAGCCCTCTAACTTTTTTCCGGTGGGGGCACAAGGGGAACACATTAAGATTTTTAACAAATTAGTTAGCTCAGACCTCTCCAAATTATGGGAAAATAAAAATGGAAAGTGGTTAAATAGGTTTAATGATAATCTTTCAAAACAAGAAAGAATTACGCTACAGAATTTGAAAAACAATCCCAATATAACAGCGGATAAGG
The DNA here is from genome assembly GCF_027579735.1 of Bombina bombina. Taxonomy (NCBI): domain Eukaryota; kingdom Metazoa; phylum Chordata; class Amphibia; order Anura; family Bombinatoridae; genus Bombina; species Bombina bombina. The sequence goes on along the minus strand of NC_069499.1, from coordinate 427,229,269 downwards.
GTGGAGGAGTAGTAGTGCAGGACAAACCTGACTATGTAAAGGAGGCATCAAGAATCTTAGGTGATACGAATACGTACAAAAGACTCTCCTTCGATCCAACTCTAAAATTCACAAAAGAACTTAATGATATCTTGAGTCAAGCCAAATTAAGTGGAATCCTGAATAATTTTGGAATTCTGTTTTTTGCTAGACAGGAACCCCTCCATCCCCATATTTTACCATCTCCCTAAGGTACACAAAGCCTTAGTGGATCCGCCGGGGAGACCTATTATATCAGGAATAGGTTCACTGTCTAGCAATCTTTCCACGTATATTGACCACTTTCTACAACCCCTGGTTCAGAACACTAGGTCCTTTTTGAAAGATACAACCCAAACAATTAGAACTTTTGAAGGCGTCAGATGGGAAAAAGAGTTTTTATGGGTGACGTGCGATGTCAATGCCCTATATACCTGTATCCCCCACGATCAGGGTATTATGGCAATAGAGGATAGTCTACAGAATAGTCCCCTTCCCCAATTACAAAAAGATTTTATTTTAAAAGGAATTGAGTTCATTTTAAAGCATAATTATTTTCAATTTGATTCAAATTTTTATTTACAGCTACAAGGCACAGCGATGGGGACCACATTTGCCCCATCCTATGCAAATCTTTTTATGAATTTTTTTGAGAACAGTTATGTTTGGAACAATAATCCCTTTAGCACCAAAATTATTAATTATTTTCGGTATATTGATGATGTAATCTTTATATGGAAGGGACAGGAAGATGAGGCAAGTGAGTTTATTGCACATCTAAATAATAACAACATGAATCTCAGGTTTACCAGTAAGATCCATAGGGACGTCATGGAATTTTTAGATCTAATTTTGTACATTGACCATAACAATCAGATTGCTGTTAAGAACTTTCGGAAGCCCACAGATAAAAATGGCTTTCTTAATGCCAAAAGTGGACATCTTCCGAGGTGGAAGAACAACATTCCTCTGGGTCAGTATCAGAGGAAACGTCGTAATTGTACCCACTATGAGGATTACTTGGAAGAGTCCAAGGCATTGGACCTCAAGTTTATAGAAAAAGGGTATGATAAAAATCTTCTGAACACTGTCAAAGAAAAATTTTTGAATTTGGACAGGGGTACCATGCTAGAGCCCACTAATAATAATAAAAACAAGAATCCCAATACAGGGAAAGAGGAAATTAGATTTATTACTACCTACAGCCAGGGAAGTAGAGAAATAAGTAACATCCTGAAAAAACATTGGAGAATTTTAACATCTGATCCCATCATATGGAAATTTTTACCAAACCAGCCCACCATAACTTTCAGAAAAAATAGGGATTTTAAAAATACGTTTGTTTTGTCCAGATTTACATCCACAAAAGCTCCCCCCATAAGTTCTAATAACCACTGGCTCACTAGAAAAAAATGGAACTTGGCCCTGCAGGGCTAGGAATTGCAATATGTGCAGTCGCATTATTGGAGGAGATATGTTCAAAAATATAGATCAGACCAAATCATATAAGGTCAAACACACATTTTCGTGTACATCCAAATTTGTGGTGTATCTCCTCATATGCGACTGCAATTGCTATTATATAGGTAGAACCAAATGAATTATCAGAAGCAGGTTCAACGAACACTTGGGGAATATTAAAAATAAACTTGAAAACCATAGTGTACCTTTTCATTTTAAACAGTTCCATGAGGCTAATAATAAGAGCCTAAGAGTGATGATTCTTGACTGGATTTCTCCAAATTGCTCCAATAATAGATTGAGGTGTCTGAGACAGCGTGAAACCTTTTGGATTCACGAACTCAGAACCCTCAATATTGAGAATCCAAAAGGTCTAAATATAGATTTGGACCTACAGGCCTTTATGTAATAACAAGATATAGACTAGGAACCGACTAAAGTGTATTCCTTTAGAGTTATGTACACCCAGCCCCTAGAAAGGGGGATCAGACTTGGCTATATTATGTCCCATAGGATTACACTCTCAAGTTAATTTATAATAAATGAATTTCTGGTCTCCAAGTGTACTTGTATATAAATCGTTGGGTTGTTATTATTTTTTCATGTATATAAATTAGACTTGAGAAAACATTTGATGAACTGGTGTTTTTTATATATGATGTGTTTTTCATATATGATGTGTAATTTTTAACTATGCAAAGGGCTCACATGCAATTTTATCTGTGTCCAAGTGAGTATGTATTTGCATTTTTTCCTGTTATGTATTATTATGAATTTTATTAATTTTAATTACTGTTAGGTACGTTCAGCATATCTTTGTAATATTTATTACTTAAGTGTTTTTATGAAAATATATATTGAAATATTGAAATACTGCATGAATTGTTCTATTCTATTTTACATGATAATGGCGGTTAGCAGCAATCATATTGTTTTTCTGACTCGCCTTTTACTTCTCTGTGTTTCTCTTAGAAATTCTTGTAGCCATTCACTATAAGGGCATATGATGGACTTCCTGCATTCACTGATTGGGTGCATTTAGTGAAGATCAACCAATTAGGATTGTGTATTTTGGAGGTGTGCCCCCCCCCCCCGCCATGTTTAAATAGGAAGCCAGATCCAAGGTAACGATATTCTCTTGAAAAAGTCGGGTCGTAACCCGACGAAACGCGTAGAGTCTTGTGCATTGAGGAGTTCGAGCTACACCGCAGTAGCTTCCAACAACAATTTACATCCCACTGTCAGAATTCAGTGAGGCTAACCCTGCCGTGATCAGTTCTGGTGTCGTCTTGAACTTCTGGTTTGGACTGGATACCAGTAAAATTATAGCGGACATTTCTAACAGCCCAGCCGGTGGAAAGACTCGGAGTGCTGGATAGTAATGGAGGACTGTCTGTGCCCAGCAGTGTGTCTGCCGAGTGATGATTTTTAATGCCTGCATTTTTATATGTTATGTACGTCTTATGCCCATTTATGTTGGTTAATTTATTGTAATACACATTAAACAGTTTTACGTTCAGAGTGGGTTGCGCTCTGTGTTCTTTTTGTATTTACAATATAGTCTTTAGTGAATGGCTTGCTAAAGGATTAACTTATTTCTCACAACTGATAAAAGAGGATAGCAGTTCAATCCAATTGTATAAAGATATCTCAAACAAATATCATCTCCCCAAAACAAAATTACGCTTATCTCCAGGTAAGAAGTTTTCTTACATCAATAGTCCAGACTAATGTGTATGACTGGAATCTACAGGAGGTAGATAAAGGTCTCAAAATGTATTCAGTCGGCTTAAGATCAGTGGCATACTGGTATGAAGCCCTGTATTAAAAAACAGGCTTTAAACACACAAACAAAATAGCGGAGAGTTTTCAGAGATATTTTCCAAGTATACAGGATGGTGATATTACGAAAAGTATAAATTTATTTGAGTCAGCAACAACAATAATCAGTTGGAAGGAAGCACATATGAAATTAATCAATAACTATTACCTGACCCCAGACGGAATTAAGTGGGTACACAATGAGCCTAAATGTAGGTGTTTTAAAAGTAATGCTGAAAATGCGGACCTAATACATTGGCTATGGACATGCCCTAAAATCAGGCAGTTCTTGGAAAAAGTAAACTTTTGGTTAAATAAATTTCTTCAGGTTCAAATTGAGCTTACCTCCAAAGATATATTCTTCATGTACTTTGATCATAGACAGACAGGAGATCAACAATTAATGAGCATGTTCATCATGTCAGCACGTAATTTTATATTTAAGAAATGGAAATTACTGAAAGTACATACTATAGCTGAGTTTACATAACTAATGAAACTACAAATGAGGGTAGAACTACAGGACAATAAACTTCTAATTGAAAAGTATCTCAGATACTTTGCTAAATGGTTAAAATTAATACAAGCCTGGCCAATAGCTACACAAAGATAATTTATTACACCTTTAAAGAACTCTATACTATTTCTGACATTGATCCTGCAAGAAACACTTCCTCAACAGTGGATTAATGATAGGTAGTGGATCCCTTAAAGTGTGTTCTCTTACTGGTTCCCGGGAGGCCACAGGATATTAATTTCTTATTTTTTTTGCCAATTGATGAAAATTTTTTTGTTGTTGTTTATTTATTTTAAACAATTATGGCTAGATTACGAGGCTTGTGTTAACCTTAAAAAGCAGCGTTAAGAGGTTCTAACGCTGCTTTTTAACGCTCGCTGGTATTACAAGTCTTGCAGGTACAGGTGTACCGCTCACTTTTTGGGCCAGACTCAGAAATCCCTAATCCGCCACCCCCAACGTCGCTGCCACTATATTAAATGTATTAACCCCTAAACCTAAGTCTAACCAACCCTACTCTAAAACCCACCCAATCCCCCCCTTAAAAAAAACCTAACACTAACCCCTTGAAGATCACCCTACCGTGAGACGTCTTCACCCAACTGGGCAGAAGTGGTCCTCCAGACGGGCAGAAGTCTTCATCCAACTGGGCAGAAGTGGTCCTCCAGATGGGCAGAAGTCTTCATCCAGATGGCATCTTCTATCTTCATCCATCTGGCATGGAGCAAGTCCATCTTAAAGACATCCGACGCGGAGCATCCTCTTCATCCGGAGTCTTCTTACTAAATGACGGTACCTTTAAGTGACGTCATCCAAGATGGCGTCCCTTCAAATCCGATTGGCTGATAGATATCAGCCAATCGGAATTAAGGTAGAAAAAATCCTATTGGCTGATGCAATCAGCCAATAGGATTGAAGTTCAATCCTATTGGCTGATCCAATCAGCCAATAGGATTGAGCTGGCATTCTATTGGCTATTCCAATCAGCCAATAGAATGCAAGCTCAATCCTATTGGCTGCTTGCATCAGCCAATAGGAATTTTTCTACTTTAATTCCAATTGGCTGATAGAATTCTATCAGCCAATTGGAATTGAAAGGACGCCATCTTGGATGACGTCACTTAAAGGTACCGTCATTTAGTAAGAAGACTCCGGATGAAGAGGATGCTCCACGTCGGATGTCTTGAAGATGGATCTGCTCCGCGCCAGATAGATGAAGATAGAAGATGCTGTCTGGATGAAGACTTCTGCCCGTCTGGAGGACCACTTCTGCCCAGTTGGATGAAGACTTCTGCCCGTCTGGAGGACCACTTCTGCCCAGTTGGGTGAAGACGTCTCATGGTAGGGTAATCTTCAAGGGGTTAGTGTTAGGTTTTTTTAAGGGGGGGATTGGGTGGGTTTTAGAGTAGGGTTGGTTGTGTGGGTGGTGGGTTTTATTGTTGGGGGGGTATTTGTACTTTTTTTTACAACTAAAAGAGCTGATTACTTTGGGGCAATGCCCCGCAAAAGGCCCCTTTAAGGGCTATTTGTAATTTAGTGTAGGGTAGGGCTTTTTTTTTTATTTTGGGGCTTTTTTATTTTGTTAGGGGGATTAGAGTAGGTGTAATTAGTTTAAAAATCTTGTAATTATTTTATTATTTTCTGTAATTTAGTGTTTGTTTTCATACTTTAGATCATTTTATTTAATTGTAATTGTATTTAATTTAGTTAATTTATTTAATTATAGTGTAGTGTTAGGTGTAATTGTAACTTAGGTTAGGTTTTATTTTACAGGTAAATGTGTCTTTATTTTAACTAGGTAGTTATTAAATAGTTAATAACTATTGTACCTAGTTAAAATAAATACAAAGTTGCCTGTAAAATAAAAATAAACCATAAGCTAGCTACAATGTAACTATTAGTTATATTGTAGCTAGCTTAGGGTTTATTTTATAGGTAAGTATTTAGTTTTAAATAGGAATTATTTAGTTAAAGGGACATGACACCCACATTTTTTCTTTCATGATTTAGAAAGAGAATGCAATTTTAAACATCTTTCTAATTTACTTATATTATCTAATTTGTTTTATTCTCTTGATATTCTTTGCTGAAAAGCATATCTAGATATGCTCAGTAGCTGCTGATTGGTTGCTGCACATAAAAGCATCGTGTGATTGGATCACCATGTGCATTGCTTTTTCTTCAACTAAGGATATCTAAAAAATGAAGCAAAATAAATAATAGAAGTAAATTGTAATGTTGTTTAAATTTCTATTCTCTATCTGAATCATGAAAGAAAGATTTTGGGTTTAGTGGTCCTTTAATTGTAGTAATTTTATTTAGATTAATTGTAATTATATTTAAGTTAGGGGGGGTTAGGGTTAGACTTAGGTTTAGGGGTTAATAACTTTATTATAGTGGTGGCAACGTTGTGGGCGGCAGATTAGGGGTTAATAAATGTAGTTAGGTTATGGCAACATTGGGGGTGGCAGATTAGGGGTTAATAAATATAATGTAGGGTTCAGCGATGTTGGGGGCGGCAGATTAGGGGTTCATAAGTATAATGTAGGTGGCTGCGAGTGTCCGGAGCGGCAGATTAGGGGTTAATAATATAATGCAGGTGTCGGGTGTGTTGGGGGCGGCAGATTAGGGGTTAATAAGTGTAAGATTAGGGGTGTTTAGACTCATGAGGGTTCATGTTAAGGTGTTAGGTGTAGACATAACTTTTATTTCCCCATAGGAATCAATGGGGCTGCATTAGGAGCTTTACGCTGCTTTTTTGCAGGTGTTAGATTTTTTTCAGCCGGCTCTCCCCCATTGATTCCTATGGGGAAATCGTGCACAAGCACGTTTTACCTGCTCACCGCTAACGTAAGCAGCGCTGGTATTGAGGTGAGATGTGGAGCTAAATTTTGCTCTTCGCTCACTTTTTTGCGGTTAACGCCGGATTTCTAAAAACCCGTAATACCAGCACTGTCTGTAAGTGAGCGGTGAGCATAAACTGCTCATTAGCACCGCACAGCTTCTAACGCAAAACTCGTAATCTAGGTGTTATTAATGTTGCTGTATATGTGATGATATAACTAATTTTTCTTTTGTATTCTATGACACGCTATCTAAAAACAACAATGTGAATTGTTCAATTTATGTTTCAGAAATCCTTTATTATGTCAATGATTGACTGCTGATTTTTTGTTTTAGATACTTAATTACTTATTTTGTGTATATCTTATATTGAGCTGCGTCTCGTAATCAAATTTTGATGATTAAGCAATAAAGTTGGTTCTCAAAAAAAAAAAGCTCTTGAGGTAATGTATTTATTACAAAAGAATAAAATAGGTGTCCTATTGAATTTTACAGCACATATATTGTATATATATCTTTAAGTTGAAGTTAAATTATTAATAATACCTCAGGCTATTTAAAATAGATTAGGATTATCTATTTTTTTCATAATGCTCACATGGTTTATATAATTGTAGATACACATAGAATAGATACACTTTTGCTAAAATCTGCGTGAATGAGATAACAGAAAACGGACAGATATTTTTTTTATAAAAAAGTAAATTAATAACAATGTGCACTGTATTCATTAAATAATGTTTAATTTGTTAGATAATGAGTAGCCTAAACACTAGGGTTAAGACTAGCCTCAATTAAGTTTTTTAATTGCCATAGCTAATCTTTACTTATTATGATTATGCAACTTCTAAAGGAAAGACATCGAGAGACAAAGACTATAAATTCTGTTATATTTTTTACATTCTTATTTTTACTAAATTCTACCTCTTCATTTAGCAATGCTATCCTAGGTTTTGGTACCTATAAATATAAGCTTTCTACTCCCATGGGGTTTTTTCCCACTAGAATGTCTTTACAAGTATTGTCAATGAAAAAAAAATCACAACTGCTTCCCATTTGCAATGTTTAAGAGTAGACATTGTAGACAATCGTGATTATACCCCAAGCATATCATAAAAATATTTTAGATTTTTAAATAAATATAAAATAGCTAGCTAAATCTGAGCTTGTTTTATTCCAATTATATTTTGTAGATCTTACCAAATATTCTTCCAGTTACCAACTATGGGCTAGATTACAAATGGCATGCTAACATTAGCGCACACACAATATATAAATTTCGAGCCCATGCTAACTTGCGCTCATATTACAAGTTGAAAGCAAACATGACCACAGGAGCACAAGCTAAATTCGCATTCATCAGATTACCCCCGTCTGAAGACCTTGCATAAAAAATATTGGTGAAAAATTAAAGTTGCACTAAACATAACATAAATACATAAAAAAAATCCATGTACACACATACTGTATATATAATATCTAATAAAAAATTATACATATAAATATTAACAGAGAGAAGTTCTAAAGTTAAGTGCAAAGGGCTATTTATGAAACAAACAGGATGCACTCTTTGGATTTACCGATTCACACCTTTATTGTGGACGTTTTCAAGGTTGTAACCCCTTCCTCAGACCTAACTTTGTGGATTATATATATATTTTTTTTTTTAAACATTCCTGTTTTTTCTCTTCATAATAGAATGAGATTCCCTTGCTATATTTATACAACTTCATTTTTTTTTTAAATACAATCCACAAAGTTTGGTTTAGCACACCTTAAAAAAACTTTATGGATTGCATTTTAAAAAGAGGAGACTGACCATCTTCCATTGGTTAAAGCACCCCATCCAAGCTCAGGTGTATTCATCATGACAGTGTAATGGAGTTGTATATATAAAGCCAGGGAGTATCATTCTATTATAAAGAGACAAAGAAGGAATGATTGAGCCCATAAAAGCAAAGTACTGTTGTGTTAAGACCCATCAACATTGGAATACATAATATGGCCATATTGTGGGACTAAGACCCCAATTTCAATGTAAAAGCATAGGTGTTTATTTGCAGGAAGATGTGCAGCAATACCTCCTGTTTTGTTTATGTACTGTATATAGTATATACAAAATAAATAGAGGATCCATCACTCACTCTCAGCACAAACACCTGCCAGAGTGCACTTCCAAAAATAGCAGATGAAATTATTGATCCTGGAAGGCACTCTCCATTTTTTTAAAATACTTTAATAAGGAAAAGTTTTCAGGGTCACCCCCGTCCTCAGACTTACATTTGTATTTATGTATTAATATGAGTATGTACAGTATGTATGTACTAACATATAAACAAACTGTTTGTATAGGTTTGCTCAAATCCCCTGATATCGATCTCAGTAACAATCCACACATTAACGGTGTCTCGTAAGACAGCAATTAACCACATCAACAAGACAGTGTACTCTGTATTAAAGTTCAATTTCTAATGGCTATACTAGCTCACAGCAGAAAGGGGAGAGACCTAATTTCCAGGATGGCACTTCATCCCAGGGAACTTTCCACTGTGTGCCAAAGACATTCAATGATCCACGTATGGGAAACTACTCCTAGCTGCTCTTAACCCTCTAAACACTGAGTCTTGGATTCGGCCAAGTCCCGGTCACATGACCCGAGCAACCCAATGGAACATCTTCAATCACTGAGCGTGCAATTACAAGTCACTCTGTGCTTAGCTGAAAAACTGATGATCCAAAGCTGCAAACTTAAGGATATTCAGCAAGCAATCATTCATAAAACTTAGCTTTTATTCAAATTCATAGGTTAAGACATAAACAGAGGACATGTACAAACGTTTTAAAAAGGTGTAGCATTGGTTTCTAAGGACAATAATATTTTTTTGAAAGCAATAAGTTCTATATACCTCTGTATATATCTGTCCATGAATTGCAAATCACTCAATCTTTTGGTGGATTTGTGTATTGTGAATGAACTGTGTATTGTCTGTATGTATTCATAATAGACAATCAGCAGTGACCTTTTTTGAGATAATCAACTCTTCTAATCTGGATACAGGTGTACACTCCACTAGTTAGTTTTGGTTTAAGTATTTTCCTTTTTTGTCGCACTCCTGATTGGGACAAACACTTCCCATATAACGTATTAGTGCGCCTTTTACCGCCCTTCTTTCACATAACCTTGCTTTGAAATTTGGACACTAGAGACTCTGGGGTGTGGACCCCAGTTTTTTCTGTGTTCAGGTATTAGGCAGCATATTTTAAGCTAAACATCACATTGCCTCAGAGTTTTCTTACTTAGAGCTGATTTCATTTTTTTCTCTTCACATTTATGTGTATATATATATATATATATATATATATATATATATATAGTGCCATATACTAATTTTGGCACCATTGGTAAATATGAGCAAAGAGGGTTGTGAAAATTTGTATTTATTGTTTAACCTTTTGATCTTTTGTTAAAAAAGATATACACAAAAATACTCTGCTCTCATGGATGTCAAACAATTGCAAACACAATACAGTTTTAACCAAAACAAATATTTGTTAAATATATGTGTGGCACAATTATTGGCACACTTTTAGTCAATACTTTTTGCTATGTTCCTTTGTCAAGATAACAGCCTTTAATGCCTTATGAGTTTGGAGAATACATGGCAATGGATCTGAAACCATTCCTCCATATGGAATCTCTCCAGATAACAATTGCAAACACATTACAGTTTTAACCAAAAAAAATATTTGTTAAATATATGTGTGGCACAATTATTGGCACCCTTTAAGTCAATACTTTTTAAGTCAATACTTTTTGCTACGTTCCTTTGTTAAGATAACAGTCTTTAATGCTTTATGAGTTTGGAGAATACATGGCAATGGATCTGAAACCATTCCTCCATATGGAATCTCTCCAGATCCTTCAAATTTTTAGGTTGACGATGGTGGGCTCTCCTCTTCAGTTCACCCCACAGGTTTCTATGGGGTTCAAGTTAGGGGACTGGGATGGCCATGGCAGGACCTTGATTTTGTGGTAAGCAAATCATTTTTGTGTGCATTTTGATGTTTGTTTTGGATCATTGTTCTGCTGGCATATACGACCACGGCCCATTTTAAGCTTTATGCCAGAGGTAGTCAGATTTTCATTTAATATCTGTTTATATTTGATTGAGTAGCAATCAAGAGATGGCGGACAGTTCATTAAAACAAATATATTTATTGAACTTCATTAAAAACATGGAAAAAGAGACATATCTTTGGCAGAGTAGGCTGACACCTAAACTGGCTTACGCGTTTCGGCTGTTGCCGTAGTCATAGCCATAGGTGCTGGGACTACTCCCCTTCTATTTAAAACACTTAGTCAAATGTTATTGGTTAACAATTTTCATCAACTTAAAAACAAATAAGCATGCCTACCCGCCCCATTAACTCTTTAGATACTCGCTAAACCGCCATAGTCAAATATTCAGTAAGTATGTATAAACACATGTAATTGATCAGTAATTTCAGTTCACATAATTATGTAAACAATTCTAAATAATAATAATAATAATAATTCATGTGTATATCTCCTAAATTAGCTAAACTAATTTCTTTTTGGAACAATATAAGATCATTTCTTGTAAACATTGGAGAGCATAAAGTGAAATCAAGTCAATTTTGAAGTCACTGCATCCATATACTTATACATATTACATGTTAAACAGACTGCAGTGGTTAATGAATAATATAGTTTGAAGTTGAAGATTTCTTACAAAGGTGTAAATTTCACTGGTACCTACATATTAAACCCAAGGTCTTCATTAGTTTGATAAAGTAAACATTAATATATACAAGGATTAATACACAGGTACCTGTTTCTGACCGTGAGTCTATATACATAGTCAAGGTATATCACTGCAAATCTGTCTTCTGCTTGAATCCTTCAAGAAATTTCACATTGGGTCTATTTACCCTGAAAATAAATAATACATCTGTTTAGGATAAAGCAAAACTAGTCTGTCATGAATAAAGTCTTTTAACCAATAGTCAACCTTATACAGTCGCTAATATGAAGATATGCTACACCCTTTCAAAGGAAAAAGACCATTGGTTAATACACGACATCCAGACTTGCTTGTAAACACACCACTAAATTGCAATCAGGACCCAGGGCACTTAGAGAAAATGAAGAAATAATAAAATAAATACATTGAAAACATTGAGGGATCGAGAAATATAATGTTGGCACTAAGAGAGAGATGCACTGTTATTCCCAATAGTTTATTAGGTCATATTTTGAATTAAGACCTTTGGGAATTCGTGTTCCTAATCTGAAGATCCAGTACATCTCTCGCTTAGCCAACAATTTCTCAATATCTCCCCCTCTTTTAGGTGGTTTGATTTGTTCAATGACACACCATTTTAGTGTGTCTATCCTCCTGTCATGTTTTCTGGCAAAATGTTGAACCAGTGGTGTAGCTGCCTTCCCCAATGTAAGTGTGGATAGATGCTCCCTAATCCTGGTATTTATGTCTCTCCCTGTAAGTCCTACATATTGAATGTTGCATTGGGTACATTCCAGCAAGTATATTACACGTTCAGACGTGCAGTTGACACAAGATTGTATTTCAAAGATTTCACCAGTTACACAGGATGTAAAATTGGAGGTTATATGGACAAATTTGCATGGCCTACACTTCCTGTGTCCGCATCTGAACATACCTAGGTGTTTTAACCAGGAGCTTGTAGTGTTGTTCACTGGTCTCAGCTGCGTGGGTGCTAACCTGGACCCTAGGGTACTACTCTTACGGTATGAGCATTTCAACCCATTCTTAACCACCTCCTGTAGGCCATCGTCTGCTGAAAAGATGGAAAAATGTTTCCTAACTATTGTACAGACCTCTTTGTATTGTGAACTATATCCTGTCACAAAATAGACTCCCTGTGTTTGTGTGTGGTCAGTTCTTGGGGGGAGTTCAGCTATTAGAGCCTGCCTATCCATGGCATTTACCTCCTTTCTGGCCCTCTCAATATTTCTCCTCAAATACTTCCTCTCATATAACCTTTTCTCCAGGTCACCAGCAGCCACCTCATAGTCAGCTGGATTGCTACAATTACGTTTAAGTCTTGTAAACTGACCTTTAGCCACTGCATATCTTACATGATCAGGGTGGCTGCTGGTGGCATGGAGAAGCGTGTTACCCGAAATTGGCTTTCTGTAGACATTGGAATCTATGGTACCATTATCATTACCTACTAAGGTTACATCCAAATAGTTCATAGAGACCTTGTTATATTGTCAAAAGTAAACCTCAGGCCTACCTCATTGCTGTTAAGAAAATCTACGAATTGGAGTATTGTTTCTTCTGGTCCACACCAAATAAATAATAAATCATCTATAAAACGTTTTCTATGCTAAGCGGATCGTCTGCCTGGTTCAGACGGAATTATAACTCTGGGAGGACTGTTTTGCAAAGCGTGATAAAGCCATTATACTCCATATGCATATGATTTCTATCTACTTTCAAAGCCTGCCCTTTACTCACTATGATATGCATCAGTGTGTTCACTATATAGTTTTTGGATATTGAAGATATCCTTTACCTGTGACATTTGGAAATTTACTTTTACAGGAACATTGGGTGTAGCTCCACACTTTAAACTTTTTCTTATATTTGATTGAACCCATGATGCTATGTATGCTAACAAAATGTCCAGTTCCTCTGGCAGAAAAACAGCCCCAAAACATTAAAAAGACACCACTATATTTAACCGTGGCCATAAGGTACTATGTTTATTGCCAAAAAGCTCTATTTTGGTTTCATCTGATCATAGAACCCGATGCCATTTGAAGTTCCAGTAGTGTCTGGCAAACTGAAGACGCTTGAGTTTTATTTTTGGATGAGAGATTTCTTGAAATTCTTCCAAACAACTTGAGTTGATGTAGGGGACGTTGGATTGTAGTTTTGGAGACTTTCTGACCCCAAGTTGCAACTAACTTCTGCAATTCAACAGCTGTAATCCTTGGAGATATATTGGCCACTCAAACCATCCTCTTCATAGTGCGTTGAGACAATATAGACACGCACTCTTCCAGGTTGATTCATAATATTTCCAGTTGACTGGAACTTCTTGATTATTGTCCTTATGGTGGAAATGGGCATTTTCAATGGTTTCGCTATTTTCCTATAGCCATTTTGCCATTTTGTGAGGCTCAACACCTTTTGCCACACATCACAGCTATATTCCTTAGTCTTACCCATTGATATGAATGACTAAGGGAATTTGGCATATTTATACCCCTGTGAAACAGGAAGTCATGGGTTCCTGTTCCTAGTCATCCAGGTGTACTAAATATATATATATATATATATATATAAACTTCCTGACTTCAACAGCACCCTGATTGCCCGTGCAGTGTTTGCTTTTTTTATACTTCTATATATATATATATATATATCTCAAAGGGAATATACTTCAAATATATTTTTCTCATATGAATTCATAGGGGTGCCAATAATTGTGCCACACATATATTTAACAAAAAGACCTTAAACCTGGTGCTCAGCAGAATTTTGAATGCCTTGGGCAGCACAAAACCAAAATATGCCACTAGTATCTTGGCATGATGGGCATACTTCTGTTGTCACTTCAGTACAGCAACATCTATAAATGGCATGTTTTTATATTTTACAAAGCAATAAGGTAGCGGGGTCACAAATTACAGTTTAAAGAATGTTAAAATCCAGTAAAAAAAGATATTATAAATGTTTTGCATAGAAACTCTTAGTTGTTTTCAGTTCACACAAAAATAGACTGTTTTGAAATAGCCATGAAATAGTGCTAAAGATGTTCAAAATTCCCTTTTAAGGACTTATCAAGAGCCTAGAGGTGTTGAATTCAACAATTTGATAAACCAAAAAAAGACTTGAAAAGCTGTTGAAAAGTGACCCAAAAATGTATTGTGATCACCAAGATTTTTTTGTCTCCATAGAGAAAATAGGACTTTTATCAAGGATCCAAATAGCTGCTTGCGAGTAAGAGAATCAAATTAAATTGCTCTATTGTGATAGCGCTGTATAGAAAAGTAGCCTTTTACTCCTGAAAAAGCGGCAAAAATGCCGCTTCTGGTCTGGTAGATTGTGATTGAGGCCATAGTTTATTAAGCAGCAGTAAACCAAAAAGATTCATGAACAAATATCATAGTGGCACAATAAAAGTGACCAGTATATTTAGTAAAGATACAAAGTAAACATATGTGAAAACCTCATAACAAACATTAACAAATTAAATGAATACATGCATATCTGTGTAAAAAACTTTTAAAAAAAGTAATTAATCCTACTTAAAAAAAACATTATTTTTGTTATGATGTGTGATGCATTTTAAAAAACAGATTGAGGAAAATGTTTGCAGAATAAAGATTCAATAAGGAATAATTATGATATCTGAAATACAGTTTAGATATAAGTATGTGATTTATTTTTCTCTACAAATTTTATTAATGGTGCCATAGAAATAAATGTTTCAGTTGCATTGAGATTATTATTATTATTAATATCACCTCTTCCAGATAAAAGAAATCATAGTGTGACTGTATATTATATATTGTATTGCTATAATTAAGTAATAATAAATGATGTATAATATAAATGATCAGTAAGAGTTTATTTATTTATGTGGATATTGTCTGTTTAGTGTTCAGCTTGGAATCTGCTTCCACAAGTCTGAAAAAATTCTGCTTATAGGCAGGCTAACTAGGTTACCCATCGTTGGATGGTGGATGGATGGTTACAAGTCATGTCTCATTCGATCAGAGTTCTCCTTATGTATATGGATAATTCCCCCTGTGCATTGTCTGCACTGTTTCATGGGAACATATGTACTGTATGTAAATGTTAAACTAATAGGTTTCTTAACCACAAGGTGTCTCAGAAAACATAGGAAATCCTGGGCATGATCACAAGTGCTGCAGTTGTGCCTCAAATAAGAGCAGAAAGCCTTGGGAATAATAACTAGGGTTGCAGAAGTGTCTCAGATTAAAGCAGAAAGTATTGAGCATAATCACCAGTGTGCAGTGGCATCTTGGATAAGAGCAGAAAGCCTTGGGAATAATAACTAGGGTTGCAGAAGTGTCTCAGATTAAAGCAGAAAGTATTGAGCATAATCACCAGTGTGCAGTGGCATCTTGGATAAGAGCAGAAAGTCTTGGGCATAATCAAGGTCCACAGCACCAGGGGTCCCATTAAGCCTTGTAGCCATGTAAATATTTAAATACTATGAACATTTTCTTATAAGTGAGGAGCATTGGAATGTAAAATATTTACAGTAAAAACACAGTACAAACCATAATTCATGTATTTGAGTGGAAAGGGCCACATTCAAACCCCTTGTCATATACCATATACCTTTTAACCCTTATACATTTATTAAATTAATATTTTTATTAATCATTTTATTAGACATTAATATACTGTATATATATATATATATATATATATATATGTATATATATATATATATATATATATATATATATATATATATATATATATATGAGAGCAACACTTTAATATAATGTATTTATGTTGTGTTTGGTACAGCTTTTTATGCAGGCCTAACCCTGAGAACTTCAGTCATGCTAACCCGAGGATCGAAAATTTAGTGTGCGCTCGTGTGGTCGTGTTTAATTTCAAATTGAAAAATGATCGCAAGTTAACATGGGTGAGATATTGCAATATTGCACCCGTGCTATTGATAGTGTGCCATTTGTAATCTAGCCCTGAATGACTTACACTTAAAATTAGTCAGTTTCAAACAAACAGGCACCATGAAACTAAGAATGAGATACATTCTGTTACTACACATTCATTAGAAGCAGGGGTCAAGTTGAGCGGAAACACATGGGAACGGAGTTCCTGCATTATTTTTGCAGGAGGAATTAAGTTCCCTCTGTACAGAGAACAGAAATGCTTTAGTAAACACTGCTGCTGCTGGTGGAAGGAGCTAGAGCACAGTCTGGTTAGAGCGATAGTGAGATCCTCTAGTAATGGGCAGTAACACTTCCTACAGTACACTAAATGCAAGCCTGTCAGTGGCCCTGCTGTGTGATCACCCCACAGTGTGTGTAACACATGATGCTTACATTTCTGTGTGGCTTTCTCTGGGGGTTTTTAGCTTTTAGCTATTGCACCTCAAGTGGGTGAGACTCTGTGACAGAGGAAAATTTGCAGGCAAACATTCAACCCTTCATTAGATTTAATTTTCTTTCATTAACCAAAATGTATAGATTATATACATATAAATACAGTGTGTGTAAGTGTGTGTGTATAAATATATATATATATATATATATATATATATATATATATATATATATATATATATATATATATATTATATATATATATATATATATATAGAGAGAGAGAGAGAGAGAGAGAGAGAGAGTCCCAAACAAAAAAGAAGCACTAACTGGTCTTCAGTCGACAAACAAATAATTTTATTAGGATGTGATGTTTCGGGGTAAACAAACTCCTTCCTCTGACGTCACACCCTAATAAAATTATTGTTTGTCAACAGACCAATGTGTGCTTCTTTTGTTAAAAGAAAAACATAAGGTGCGCTAAAGCAGCTGAGAACGTCTCTAGGCGAACAGAAGAACCATAAAAGTATACTCTAATTCAGCATATACATATTTATTTTATAGGTAAAAAAAGCTGGTGTCAGTAATAAGCATCCGTAACCTGAAAAAAGGATATGTCTATATAAGGTACTATGGGTTATATCTATACAAGGTACAATACCTAGGGATGATTACTGAAAGTAACACAATATTAAAAATGATGATATTTCTGAAAACGATACAATGATACAATGTCTAAAAATCAATATTTAAAATATACTCTCAAAACATCCATCTATAAAAATGCATCTCAAAACATCCATCTATAAAAATGCATCTCAAAACATCCATTAATCTTGTGTGTAGAGGAGGATATTAAGTATATATAAGAGGTGGAGCGTGCATCCAGCATGGGAATATTCTATTGATAGCTACCTGTTTCTCCTTGGTAGTCCCGGGTTACCTTTCCAATTCTTTTTGGTTGCACTTGTGCGCTGGTAACCTTTAAATATATAGTAGTTCGTATTTCCAGATACTTAGTACTTTTACCTCGAAATCCTCTGTGTTAGTGTCCCGGTATACCTCACCACTGTTTGGTAATAGTTTCACCTCTGCACCGGTATCCCTGGGACCCTGTGTGTGTAGATCTCTGTGGTGATGCTTCCACTCCTGTTACTCCAGCGTCTGACATGTTCCAACACGTGGATTTTGTATCCTCCAATCGGCTTACACTGTGGTGTGTTTCAAATGAGAACCACTATTTTACAATAACAGTTCTCTATGAATAAGATTTGTACAGAGCACTCTGTGTTACAATCTCCTTCATCTGGCTATGCGTTTCAGCAGCATATGTCCTTTATCAAGACATGCACGCATATGCGATCGGGTTTGTGCAAGAGTGGGATGTGTTTTTCTCCATTGGCTTCTATGGGGGAATGCGCACTCAATATTCTAAGTTCGGGTTTTTGCACTCATGGAGTTAGTGCACGAACAGAAACAGTTTACTTTCAACTCATAATAAAAGAGCAACCTGATGAGCGCAAAACGCTTAGTTCTAGCATTAATTAGCACTCCACATGTAATATGGCCCTCTATGTGTATATTTGTGTCTTTATACACACACAAACACACATATGCACACACACTGAAGAATCAAATTATTCTCCCGCTCTATACATTCATGCACTACACAACAGATTCCTTGCCTTTTGCTTTCTACAAATGGAAAATTGATAGTAGATCTGTTGATAGAGGTGAATAGGACAGTTTTTCCATTCCAACTAAATAAGAGAAAAACACCAGTGCTTTTCGCAAACATTTGATAATAAGGGTTTTCTATTAAAATAGGAATGTTCACCCAAAATACATACAACTAGAGATGAGCATTAGAACGATATGGAAGCTCTTTTAACACATAAATTAGCTGAGCTAAACTTATATTTACTATGTCTTTCCTCTGTGTATCACTTTTGCTTTGTAAAGGTTTTCTTTATGCTCTGTTCCATGTAAGCATAGTGCTCACTTTTTAGGGACTGGAAAGTGAAAATGTTAATATACAGAAATGTTTAAAAAGTAAATAAAATGAGAACAGTGAGCGAAAAATATTCACAGTATGCGTATAGCAGAAAACAAATGCATAAATCCTATGTTGGACTGAAAAGACAGATACATTGACTAAAAGTTGTCTTAATTTTGCTGAAATTGCCACGTTACCAAGACACATAGCAAACATTTTATATCTTAAAAAATTACCTTTTCTATCTAAATAATGCATCATTTTCAAAATATAAAAACCTCATATTTTATTGGTTTTTATTAAATGTTCTGAAATGTTTTGTCATGTATATGAATGTCACCTTGATACATATTTTAAACATAAAACAGAAGTTTTAATAGTAAATCAAAGATGTTTTATAATGGATAGAAAAACACTGACTTACATTATATCCTATATTTAGAATCTTTTAAGAGGTTCTGACTTCTACGGATGAAAGTGAAAATAATAAAAAAAAAACAATCAGTGGAAAGCTATTTGCAAGAAAAACATTTTTTTAATGTTATGTCCCATTGACTAATGGCATTGAAATAAACATTAACTAATTAGTAATTTTGTTAACCTTGTGTAATTTGAATCATGAAACAGAAAACTGAAATTACATGAATAATAAAATCAGCTTTACATCCAGATCTGCAGGGTTAGATCATCACTCTCTGTTCACAAATATGAAGGGCAGATATATTGTTTTGGCATTGAAATGTTCTGATTGCAGGTTTCTGCTTTGACTTGATAGTGGGAGCTGATATAAGCTCTGACGTTTTGGAGATATCTTGGTACAGTTTTTACATTTTATGTTGATAAATATACAAATCTTTTGTTAAAGGGACAGTCAAGTCCAACATAAACTTTCATGATATAAATAGGGCATGTAATTTTAAACAACTTTCCAATTGACTTTTATAACCAATTTTGTTCTCTTGGTATTCTTAGTTGAAAGCTAAACCTAGGAGGTGCATATGCTAATTTCTTAGACCTTGAAGGCCGCCTCTAATATGAATGCATTTTGATAGTTTTTCACCACTAGAGGGCATTAGTTCATGTGTTTCATATAGATAACATTGAGCTCACGCACGTGAAGTTACCTAGGAGTGAGCACTGATTGGCTAAAATGCAAGTCTGTCTAAAGAACTGAAATAAGGGGTCAGTTTGCAGAGGTATAGATATAAGGTAATTACAGATGTAAAATGTGTATTATTATAACTGTGTTGGGTATGCAAAACTGGGTAATGGGTAATAAAGGAATTATCTATTTTTTTCAACAACAAAAATTCTGGTGTTGACTGTCCCTTTAAGACTGGTGGAAAAGGATGCAAAAATAAATAAAAAAAAATCTATCTATATCTACAAGTTTAAGCAGTTATCGCAAATATGAACTAATATAACAAAATATATGATTCAATCACAATTTTTCAGTGGGTTTTTGGCAGTTAAAGGACATTTTTTGTTTCAATAAGATCACAATAGCAGGTTTTTGGTTGATTCTAGGAGTTGCAAACAAGCCCTATTTTTAAACTAGAGCCGCTTTTGCCCACAATCGATTTTCTCAATACTTTTCAACAGCATTTTGAGACCATTGTACACTTAATGAATGTGATCATTAAAGGCCAGAACAAGCCTTTTTTATATGTTTTCAAGTATTCCTAGACAATCCTATATAATAAAAGGCCACGTGTGTTTGTCCGAAGCTGTCATGCGCAGTAGAGACAGCACAGCACGAGGACAAACACACCTGGCCTTTGAGTCCCTATCTGAAGATCTGCTCCGCGGCAGAAGTGGGTGTGACTGGGGGCGTGACCAGGCATGAAGGGGCATGGCCGGGCGTGAATGGCTTGAAGGGGCCTGGCCGGGCGTGAAGGGGGAGTGGCCGGGCACGGTCACGCGATAGATGGAAGATGGGAGAGAGACAGAGAGAGGGGAGAGAGATAGAGAGAGGGGGGAGAGAGAGGGGGAGAGAGACAGCAAAAGACAGGGGGAGAGAGACAGCAAAAGAGAGGGGGGAGAGAGACAGCAGAAGAGAGAAGGGTAGAGAGACAGCAAAAGAGAGGGGGGAGAGAGACAGCAAAAGAGAGGGGGGAGAGAGACAGCAAAATAGAGGGGGGGGAGAGACAGCAAAATAGAGGGGTGAGAGAGACAGCAAAAGAGAGAGGGGGAGAGAGAAAGCAAAAGAGAGGGGGGATAGAGACAGCAAAAGAGAGAGGGGGAGAGAGACAGCAAAAGAGAGGGGGAGAGAGCGCAAAAGAGAGGGGGGAGAGAGAGCGCAAAAGAGAGGGGGGAAGAGAGAGCACAAAAGAGAGGGGGGAAGAGCGCAAAAAAGAGGGGGAGAGAGCGCAAAAGAGAGGGGGGAGAGAGACAGCAAAAGAGAGAGGGGGAGAGAGACAGCAAAAGAGAGGGGGGAGAGACAGCAAAAGAGAGGGGGATAGAGGCAGCTAAAGAGAGAGGGGGAGAGAGACAGCAAAAGAGAGGGGGGAGAGAGCGCAAAAGAGAGGGGGAGAGAGAGCGCAATAGAGAGGGGGAAGAGCGCAAAAGAGAGGGGGGGAAGAGCACAAAAGAGAGGGGGGAGAGAGAGAGTGCAAAAGAGAGGGTGGAGAGAGAGCAAAAGAGAGGGGTGGGGAGAGAGCGCAAAAGAGAGGGGGAGAGAGAGCGCAAAAGAGAGGTGGTTAGAGAGCGCAAAAGAGAGGGGGAGAGAGAGCACAAAAGAAAGGGTGGGAGAGAGAGCGCAAAAGAGAGGGGAGAGAGAGCACAAAAGAGAGGAGGGAGAGAGAGCGCAAAAGAGAGGGGAGAGAGAGGGAGAGAGATAGCGCAAAAGAAAGGGGGAGAGAGAGAGCACAAAAGAGAGGGGGAGAGAGAGAGTGCAAAAGAGAGGGGGAGAGAGAGAGCGCAAAAGAGAGGGGGAGACATAGAGCACAAAAGAGAGGGGGAGAGAGAGAGCACAAAAGAGAGGGGGAGAGAGAGAGCGCAAAAGAGATGGGGGGAGAGAGAGAGCGCAAAAGAGAGGGGGAGAGAGCGCAAAAGAGAGGGGGGAGTGAGAGAGCACAAAAGCGAGGGGGAGAGAGAGAGCGCAAAAGAGAGGGGGAGAGAGAGAGCGCAAAAGAGAGGTGGGAGAGAGAGAGCACAAAAGAGAGGGGGGAGAGAGAGAGCTCAAAAGAGATGGGGAGAGAGCTCAAAAGAGATGGGGGAGAGAGAACGCAAAAGAGAGGGGAGAGAGAGAGAGCGCAAAAGAGAGAGGGAGAGAGAGAGAGAGCAAAAGAGAGGGGGAGAGAGAGAGCTCAAAAGAGAGGGGGAGAGAGAGAGCAAAATAGAGGGGGAGGGAGAGAGCACAAGAGGTGGGATCGCTGTACTGCAAAAAATGGCCCGTGTGAACGGGCTTTAGGACTAGTTTGGAATATTCTATTATTTTTCACATGTGAAGGGGGAGTGGCCGGGCACGGTCACGCGATAGATGGAAGATGGGAGAGAGATAGAGAGAGGGGAGAGAGATAGAGAGAGGGGGGAGAGAGAGGGGGAGAGAAACAGCAAAAGACAGGGGGAGAGAGAGAGGGGGAGAGAGACAGCAAAAGACAGGGGGAGAGAGACAGCAAAAGAGAGGGGGGAGAGAGACAGCAAAAGAGAGAAGGGTAGAGAGACAGCAAAAGAGAGGGGGGAGAGAGACAGCAAAAGAGAGGGGGAGAGAGACAGCAAAATAGAGGGGGGAGAGAGACAGCAAAAGAGAGGGGGGAGAGAGACAGCAAAAGAGAGAGGGGGAGAGAGAAAGCAAAAGAAAGGGGGGATAGAGACAGCAAAAGAGAGAGGGGGAGAGAGACAGCAAAAGAAAGGGGGAGAGAGCGCAAAAGAGAGGGGGGAGAGAGAGCGCAAAAGAGAGGGGGGAGAGAGACAGCAAAAGAGAGAGGGGGAGAGAGACAGCAAAAGAGAGGGGGGGAGAGACAGCAAAAGAGAGGAGGGAGAGAGACAGCAAAAGAGAGGGGGATAGAGGCAGCTAAAGAGAGAGGGGGAGAGAGACAGCAAAAGAGAGGGGGAGAGAGCGCAAAAGAGAGGGGGGAGAGAGAGCGCAAAAGAGAGGGGGGGAAGAGCACAAAAGAGAGGGGGGAGAGAGAGTGCAAAAGAGAGGGTGGAGAGAGAGCAAAAGAGAGGGGTGGGGAGAGAGTGCAAAAGAGAGGGGGAGAGAGAGCACAAAAGAGAGGTGGTTAGAGAGCGCAAAAGAGGGGGAGAGCGAGCACAAAAGAAAGGGTGGGAGAGAGAGCGCAAAAGAGAGAGGAGAGAGAGCACAAAAGAGAGGAGGGAGAGAGAGCGCAAAAGAGAGGGGAGAGAGAGGGAGAGAGATAGCGCAAAAGAAAGGGGGAGAGAGAGAGCACAAAAGAGAGGGGGAGAGAGAGAGTGCAAAAGAGACAGGGAGAGAGTGCAAAATAGAGGGGGAGACATAGAGCACAAAAGAGAGGGGGAGAGAGAGCGCAAAAGAGAGGTGGAGAGAGAGAGCGCAAAAGAGAGGGGGAGAGAGAGAGAGCGCAAAAGAGATGGGGGGAGAGAGAGAGCGCAAAAGAGAGGGGGAGAGAGCGCAAAAGAGAGGGGGAGTGAGAAAGCACAAAAGCGAGGGGGAGAGAGAGAGCGCAAAAGAGAGGGGGGAGAGAGCGCAAAAGAGAGGTGGGAGAGAGAGAGCGCAAAAGAGAGGGGGGAGAGAGAGAGCTCAAAAGAGATGGGGAGAGAGCTCAAAAGAGATGGGGGAGAGAGAACGCAAAAGAGAGAGGAGAGAGAGAGAGCCCAAAAGAGAGAGGGAGAGAGAGAGAGAGCAAAAGAGAGGGGGAGAGAGAGAGCTCAAAAGAGAGGGGGAGAGAGAGAGCAAAATAGAGGGGGAGGGAGAGAGCACAAGAGGTGGGATCGCTGTACTGCAAAAAATGGCCCGTGTGGACGGGCTTTAGGACTAGTTTGGAATATTCTATTATTTTTCACATGTGCAAAGCACTAGGAAATGAGCTCAGAGGAGATGTTAGAAGAGTAGTTGTATACATGGTCTAAATTCTTTAAAACTCTATTTATTACTCTTTTATAGTCCATCTACAGTGGGCAGGACACAAATTTACATATGTATATGCATTTAATACATGATATCATGACCAGCTAAAAGTGAGATCAAGACCCCAACATCTAGAAATGGTATGTAGCAATCACTTTCTGTAAATGTTAGTTTCTGAGTCACACTCACACTGTTGTAATTGTAACTTTCAATACAGGTGTCTACTAAACAGTGATAGATAATCTCCAACTGGATACACCAAAATAAAAATAAAATAGTACACAGTTCCTTTTGACCTGCACAGATAATAATATAAAGCAAAAGATTGCTATTATAATAATGTCCATATCACTATCCTAGAATTAGTTATTTTTGTGGACAAGAATCAGGGCTTCTTCCTCTTTATAGAATCTTAGTGATCTATTCCGGAAAACAAAAAAGAAGAAAAGAGGGCGCCCCAATGGTGGAGACTCACAAACAAGATAGTTCTTCAAGCAATGATTATCGTTCATCATTTGACAAGGCACCATTTTCAGGTGAGAAAATGGTAATTTATTCTGAGAAACGCGCTGTGAGTTTTATACTGTTTTTTTACTTTGTATTAAATTAATTTTATTTTTTAGCCATCGTTCTGAAGGGGCTAGAGTATCTTCAGATCTTTGGAACAGAGCTTTTGATTTGAACACCTGTCCATTTATTTATAGGCTACACTAACCATAAAGGGACTTGGTGTCAGACAACCTCTTGAATATAGCATCAGGAGTTTGATTGCCTGTGGGTATAAGTCAGCTGGGTGGCAGTCTAAAGGGACAGTCTAGACCCAATACATAATTTTGATTACTTACCAGAGAAGCATCCTGCAACTGATCCCACATCTATAAGCTTGCAGGAAGTACATGAAACATTTAAATATTCATTGTTTTTTAGGAATCTAAAATGGCCGCCAAGCTCCATCCACCTATTGGGGCCTATTTATTATGGTGCGAGTGAAAATGATCCGATATAGTGGATCAGGTCCGCTGTACATCAATAAATGCCAACCCCTGCAGATTTGTGGCCAATTGGCCACTAGAAAGGGGTGTCAATCAACCCGATGGGTTGATTTCGGTCCACCGCCTCAGAGCAGGTGGACAGGTTATGGAGCAGCGGTCTTTAGACCGCTGCTTCATAACTTCTGTTTCCAGGCTCGCCGGAAACACGGGGCATCAAACTCCATAGGGAGCTTGATAAATATTGATAAATATTTGTTCCTGCAATACTAGGCCATGTTGGCGCCTCTGTTTTTTCTTATTTCAAACTCCATAGGGAGCTTGATAAATATGCCCCATTGAGTGTATATTTTAGTATGTTAAGTTTCTCCAATCACGATCAACTCATGAATACGTTTTCCTACTTGCACACACTGATTTGTGCATGTGAAATTTGAAATAGCTAACTGTAAAATGTTAAACGTGCACTGCTAAACTGTCATACAAGAAAACAGTTAAAGCGACATGAAACACAAATTTTTTCATTCATGATTTAGAAAGAGCATGCAATTTTAAACAACTTTCTAATTTACTTCTATTATCTAATTTGTTTTATTCTCTTCATATTGTTTGCTGAAAAGCATATCTAG
This sequence comes from Bombina bombina, assembly GCF_027579735.1. Lineage (NCBI taxonomy): Eukaryota > Metazoa > Chordata > Amphibia > Anura > Bombinatoridae > Bombina > Bombina bombina. Next base: position 427,203,821 of record NC_069499.1, on the reverse strand, counting down.
ATAGGCTCAGTAGCTGCTGATTGGTTGCTGCACATAGAAGCCTCATGTGATTGGCTCAGCCATGTGCATTGCTTTTTCTTCAACTAAGGATATCTAAAAAATGCAAAATAAATAATAGAAGTAAATTGGATTGTTGTTTAAATTTGTATTATCTATCTGAATCATGAAATAAAAGTTTTGGGTTTAGTGTCCCTTTAACTGGAGAAGACACATGCTGTGGACGGAACTTAGCAGCTATTTTCAGCTGCTAAAAAATTATGATTATTTAAAAGTTTCATGTACTTTTTGCAAGCTTATAGATGTGGAACCTGTTGCACGAAGCTTGTCTGGTAGCTTATAGATGTGGAACCTGTTGCACGAAGCTTGTCTGGTAGCTTATAGATGTGGAACCTGTTGCACAAAGCTTGTCTGGTAGCTTATAGATGTGGAACCTGTTGCACGAAGCTTGTCTGGTAGCTTATAGATGTGGAACCTGTTGCACGAAGCTTGTCTGGTAGCTTATAGATGTGGAACCTGTTGCACGAAGCTTGTCTGGTAGCTTATAGATGTGGAACCTGTTGCACGAAGCTTGTCTGGTAGCTTATAGATGTGGAACCTGTTGCACGAAGCTTGTCTGGTAGCTTATAGATGTGGAACCTGTTGCACGAAGCTTGTCTGGTATGTAACAATAAGTTAAAAGAATATGTATTGGGTTAAGACTGTCCCTTTAACAACAAAAGCACATTTTTGCGAACTTTTCAATTGAAGATTGGTTTGTGAATGAGGCATTTTAACCGCCGAATTCATTCTGGATGCATCCCACATTAGCGGAAACCCACTCCAATTTATTGTAAGCCGATATTGGAAAGCTTGTGATCAAGGACATAATTGCATTTTTTTTAATTATTTATTATTATTATGATTATTATTTTTCTATATATATTTTTTTTTATATGTTTTTTTTGTAAATGCCTCCAATACAATAGCTGTCAAGAATTCTGTGGGGTGAAATCTTCTGTATTATAGCAGTCATTCAGCTTAACAATTTAAAGTGGATAGTTCACAGTCAAAGTACTTACAAACACCATGAAATCTGGAAAAGAGTGACAGGAAATATTTTTCCTGTCAAACACAATTTGAAAATTGGTTATATGCTTTTTTTCCAATGCCTGAGAAATATTTGCTGATACTGCCACCCGCTGTTAATAATTTGCACAGCAGCAATAATAATGTAGCAGAACTGCAGTATATGTTGTTTTTTTAGCTTTATTTAATGCTTTTCATTTTCATTGTACCAGCCAAAACAATTCATTAGTGTTAATATAATTCTAAATATTATTTAAAACAGCCACTTTTTATTTACTATAGAGACAAATAATCATTTAAAATTCAGAAATATTTCTCTTTACCTCTCCTCGAGGGCTATCTTATTTATTTGTCAAATGTGACTCTTTATATATATATATATACAGATATCCACAGCGAACCACCTCCAGTATCCAGTTAAAAAGTTTTCCTTTATTCAGCAGAGAAAATAAAAACGTGCAAATATGGCAATACAACACAAAACAGCGTGCTCTATACAAAGTAAGCAGCCAAGGGTATAATGGTCTGACCGGTTTCGGTCCTTGCGACCGTAATCATTGACCTAAACTACATACCTACTAGTGAGTTTAAAAAAGGTGAAAAACACAAATGCATTGGCTGCTAGCTAATTAATTTATGAATTACTTACTCCATTGTTAACCTCTGAGCTACCTAAACATGGTTTATTTGCATAAAATCCTTACTGGGCATTTTTAAGCCCAAAGGAGGCAGTGTGTGCATTAACCCATTTACCATAATTATAGTTAAATTAGTTAAACTATTTAAACAATGGTTTTACAATAAATTGGGTCTTTTAGTAATTAAAACACTCATTATGCTAGGGGACCATTAGGGCCGATTAAATTTAAGATGTCTCTTTATGCATTTACATCTATGGGAAACTATTGCATACATAGGGACAGTGAGTCCGAGGCTCTGACCAAGGCTCTACTTCTATCCTATATACAGTACCCTAATGGACAGTTGTTACATTGCGTTGTTACTCATAGTTTGGGTAGATATATATACATATTACTTCTTAAAGAGTCCCAACTGATCCAAACAGGCAAAGAGTAGCAAAATTAAAGAATGAATAAATAAATACATAAATACATAAATAGGGGCCTATCTATCAAGCTCCGAATGGAGCTTGACGCCCCGTGTTTCTGGCGAGTCTTCAGACTCACCAGAAACACAAGTTATGGAGCAGCGATCTAAAGACCGCTGCTCCATAACCCTGTCCGCCTGCTCTGATGAGGCGGACAGGAATCGTCGCAATTCAACCTGATCTAGTACGATCGGGTTGATTGACACCCCCTGCTGGCGTGAGTCTGCAGGGGGCGGCGTTGCAGGGGGCTTTGCAGGGGGCGGCGTTGCACCAGCAGCTCTTGTGAGAGTGTATTGCTCTCCGCATTCAGCGATGTCTGTCGGACCTGATTCGCACTGTCGGATCAGGTCCGACAGTCATATGATAATTAGGCCTCATAGACTTACTATATAGGGACAAGATATCCTTAGAACTGTTTCATTTATAACTAGAGCATAGGATTAGTGGGCTGACTAAAATGAAACTAAATATGAAATTGTCACATATATGTAGTCAGTAAATGTAAGAGCAAATGTCATCTATCACATGACACTGCATTATTATTCAGTCTTAAGCCCATACATTATATCAGCACTCTAGAGATTCTAAGGCACGTAAGGGTCTTTTAACAGGCTTTTATTTGCTTAAAGAAAATCAGACTCACCAACTGAGGCTTCCATTTACTTAAAGAAAATCAGACTAACCAACTACTCCAGCTATATAGTTAGAAATAAGTTAATTATCCCCAGCAAAACCACAGTCTAAAACCATAACCAAGTCCCAGGGTGACCTAAATAGACTGTCTATTACCCCAACCTTGGCCGTAACAGGATAGAGGACTGCAGCTTGGGTGTAGCTAATATTCCATAGTGTAGGGTTTGTCTGTCGATTCGTATAAGGACAAGAATGAACCTTTAAATGTATTTTTTTCCAGTGTCCTAAACTAAGGAAAAATCTCTTGTCTACTCAAAATGTGGAGCTTTTCTCCACTCCTAGGTGGTCTCATTATCTGTTCAATAACCTGCCACCTAAAGGATCCAACATTGCCATGATGTATATCTATAAGATGCTTGGAGAGGGCTGAACATGGACTCTCACTAGAGATGTATGAAAGGTGTTCCCTGATTCTTGTACCCACCTCACAAGTGGTCCTCCCTACCTACTGCCTTGAGCAAATCGTACAATAGATCAAATATATATAACATATTTGCCCTTACAATTTATGCAACCCCTTGTCTCATATTTCACAGAGTGATTGGCAGAGTGAAACTTATCTATGATATGGACATAGTCACATGAACCACAGGATCTTTTCCCACATTTAAAGTTACATTTATGCTGTAACCATGAGCTGCCTGTGCTCTCATCTCTAAAGACTAGGAGACAAAAGGTTACCCAGGGTCAGGTTCCTTTTATATACATATTTGCATCCTCTCTCAATATATGGCCTCAAATTCCTGTCTCCCATTAAGATCGGTATTTTTTTCTTGATTATAGAGCACACTTCTCTATACTGGTTTGAATATGATGTAACAAAAATAGGTTCATTCATGTCCTTTTCTACTGTCCTGGACCCCTGGAGCTACTTTCCCTTTACAAGCGCTTGTCTGTCCATATCCTTGACTTTAACAAAGGCACCCATCACCACCCTCTTGGGGTACCCTCTTTGTCGCAATCACCTAGTGAGTTCCCCACTCTCTCTCAGGAAATCTTCTTCTAGGGTACAGTTCCGCTTCACATGCATGAATTGCCCCTTTGCAATCCCCCCAAACACATGCTTGGGGTGATTGCTCTTTGCATGCAGAAGAGAGTTACCTGCAATAGGCTTCATATAGAGAGTGGAGACTACCCTAGACAATACAATGTCAGAGGTAAATGTAACATCCAGGAAGTTGATACTGCTTTTATTCCATTCACAGGTAAAGCTGTGTGTGTATATATATATATATATATATATATATATATATATATATATATATATATATAGATAGATAGATAGATAGATAGATAGATATTGTATTACTCTTGTGACAAAATTCACCATTTATTGGACATTAAAGTACCTTTATATATATATAGACTAGGCAATAAGCCTGCCCAGAGGGCAGTCTATGTTCAAAAAATACAAACCCCAAAGCTAAAGTTACAAAACATAAAAAAGTAAAATTACAGAAAAAAATAAAGAAAGCTATCCAAAATAAAAAATTTAAACCTAAACTAATACCCCTATAAAAATAAAAAATCCCCCCAAAACAAAAACACTCCTAATCTAATACTAAACTACCAATAGCCCTTAAAAGGGCTTTTTGTAGGGCATTGCCCTAAGTTAAACAGCTCTTTTACCACTAAAAAATACTAAGCCCCCCCTAACAGTAAACCCCCCCACCCAACAAACCCTCCCAAAATAAAAAAACCTAACACTAAAAAAAACTAAACTACCCATTACCCCTAAAGGGGTATTTGCATGGGCATTGCCCTTAAAAGGGCATTCAGCTCTTTTTCAAGCCCAAAAAAACCCTAATCTAAAAAAGAAAACACACCAAAAATTAAAATATAAAAGCCGAAATCTAAGCTCTAAATAGGTACTCACTGTTTCTGAAGTCCAGTGGAGAAAGTCTTCTTCCAGACGGATCCATTATCTTCTATGTTCATCTGGTGTGAAGGCGGTGTGGAGCTGTGTTCCCGAGCCTGGATCCTCACCGGCGGTCCTCAACGGCGGCGGATGAAGGCTCCTCTTCATCCGATGTCCGTCATAGGCTGCAGATTGAATGCAAGGTACCGCAATCAATTTGGGGTACCTTGCATTCCTATTGGCTGAAATTTTGAAATCAGCCAATAGGATTAGAGCTTCTGAAATCCTATTGGCTGTTCAAATCAGCCAATAAGATTTCTGTAGCTCTCATCCTATTGGCTGATTTCAAAATTTCAGCCAATAAGAACGCAAGGTACCTTGCATTCAATCTTCAGTGTGCGACGGAAGATCGCATGAAGAGGAGCCTCCACGCTGCCGAGGACCGCCGCAGCCGAGAACCGCTGCCATTGAGGATTTAGGCATCAGGAACACAGCTCTGTACCTCTGCTCCACGCAGCCTTCACTCCGGATGAAGATAGAAGATGATGGGTCCGTCTGACATCAGGAACAGTGAGTACCAATTTGGGGTGCAGCCAACATTCTTTTGAGGATGCGTGCACAACTGGTGACACCGACGGACGTGTTACAAATGCAATTATAGTATAGATTATATATATTACAAATTATTTTGCAATTGTGTTTGCATTGTTTTTTATTCCATAGACAAACCCTTGGAAAAGACTCTTGGGTGTTGTTTACTTATATTATCTTGTTTGCAGAAGCCAATTTATGACAGGTATAAATAAGCTTCTGTGCAGATCAAGCAATTACAAACCATCTTATAGGATGGTAAGTGTATTAAATTCCACAGAATGGACATTAGTTACTCTAGGTTAATGATAACATTTAGAATTATATATGGAATTACATTTTGAGATTACTATTCCCTTATTTTTTCTTTTAAGCAGGTATGCATGAATTATGTCATCTTGTTTCTTAATTAAGTTGTTCTTTATACATGGATCATTAAACATAATGTTTAAAAGAGCTTTAGAAAAGCTGAATATCTTCATGAATAATAAGTTGCTTCTTAGCAGGGATGGGCAAATGTTTCTAAATTTTTTAAATTTAAAACGAATTTGGATACATTTGTTTGTTCAAATGAAATTTCGAATGTTTATATAATATTCTAACATTCTATTTTCTAATTTTCGTTTTCACATTTTTCAATAAAATTCGAAAATATTTGTTTGAATAATAGAATGTTTAGCTATGTATTCATTCAATTTCGAAATGTAATATTCGAATTTGAATGTCACATTCAAATTTGAATGTCAGATTCAAATTCAAAATAGTATTTCTAGTCTACAACTGTTTAATAAATCTAATATGAATGAATGTTTATCTACGTATTCATTCAATTCAAAATGTCACATTCGAATTTGAAATAGTATTTCTAGTCTTATACTGTGTTTTTTAAATGTAATATTCGAATTCGAATGTGACATTCAAATTCGAATGTAACATTCAAATTCAAATGTAACATTCAAATTCAAAATAGTATTTCTAGTCTACAACTGTGTTTAATAAATGTAATATTCAAATTTGAATGCTACATTCTAATTCGAATGTCACATTCAAATTCGAAATAGTATTTCTAGTCTACAACTGTGTTTTATAAATGTAATATTCGAATTTGAATGTGACATTCGAATTGGAATGTCACATTTGAATTCAAAATAGTTATTCTAGTCTAATACTTTGTTTTATAAATGTAATATTCAAATATGAATGTCACATTCAAATTCAAATGTCACATTCGAATTAGAAAGTGACATTCGAAAACTGTAAATAACATTTGATAATAGAATTTTTAAGAATATTCGTTCTTATTAACATTCTATTATGTAAATTGAATTTCTCCAATAACATTTGTTCTAACATTCAAATTTGAATATAAACACATTCGCCCATCCCTACTTCTTAGTGAAAACTAGATTAGGTAGGAGCACTCACAGTACAATCTGGCTGTACTTTATGAAGAGGTGGCTATAAACTTGGTTCATTTTACGAATATATGCAAATCCTGAGTTAGACAGACTTTATGCTTGTTGATATTAAATCTCACAATTTCTCACAACAAAAATTCTAAGAATATCATTATGATTGGAGAAAACAAGTCATGTTATCTGAACTAGATCTGACAGTATCAATTTAGCGTTTCATAGAAGTGAGCAGCAATGATCATCTTGATGGATTTTACATTTTTTTCATGGAATTAACTTTTTTTTAATTCTTATCTGATAAATAAACTGAATTATTTTGTGTTGTTACAAATTATTTGATATCCAAACTTTTTTTGTGGCAAGAGATTTGATATTGGAACTTTCTACCCAGCATATATAATTAACTTTCTAGATCTATTAATTTATTTTGAACAGAGTTTTTTTAATACATTTTTTAATTATAATATGATTTGATTTTTTTAGAACCTTTATTATGTAATTGTTGTTTATTGTTTGTTATCTGCACTGTAATATGTTTTTATGAATTGCTCATTAAACAATTATTATAAACTATATACTTAAGTTATATTGATTGAATTTTAAACTTATAAGAATATATTAGGTTTTTTTAGAACCCTTATATTTGTTTTTGTGTTTATTTTTAAAATTGTGTGAGAGAGCATTTTTAGGCATAGCAATTTTGATATGCATATACTTTTCCTTGGTTTCTATTGTGTGAAGCAAGACTTTATGGTAGACTCTTAAAGGGACAGGAAACCCAAACATTTTCTTTCATGATTTGGATAGAACATACAATTTTAAACAACTTTCTAATTTATTTCCATTATTACATTTGCTTTGTTCTTTTGTTACCCTTTGCTGAAGGAACATCATTGCATTACTGGCAGCAAGATGAACACAGCTAGTCAGCCAATTACAAGAGACAAATGTGTGCAGGCATCAATTAGCAGCAGCTCACACTAGTGTAGGATATCTGCGTATTCTTTTTAGAAAAGGGATACCAAGACAACAAAGGACATTTGAAAAGAGAAGTGAATTTAAAAGTGTCTTAAAATTACATGCTCTATCAGAGTCATGCAAGTTTAATTTTGACTTTCCAATCCCTTTAAGACCAGAATGTGTTTCTGGGTTCCTTCATTATTTTGAGATATTAATCTATTGTTATGTAAAAAAAATGCTGGTTACTTTTTACAAGTTTCTGTTATTTTGTATACACAAAAAAAGCTATTACGCTATTGTTAGTTCCCTGGTTTTAGCACCTTGCTCTTATTGTGTACACAAATTATCACCCTTGGGAAGTCTCCCTAAAGGAGATGACAGAAAACCAGACATAGACCCATTGCCCAATGTGCCTAGAGGGATAGGGCTGAACCTCACTAACAATGCCCAAATAAGGCCATTTGGAGTTTTGTTCAGGGAAGGGTTGCCTGGTATTTTGAATATGGACTGTAGTATTTAGTCAGGTCCAGACTGATATACTTTATGAGAATTCGTGAAAATCTTACATTTAAATGCCCACCATTTCCACAGGCATCTGGCTTGGTACTGTACTCAAGTTGTGAAACTGTGTAACACATTGATACTGCTGTGTGTACCTGCACCGTTCCTTTTAAATAGGGTTGAAATGGATAAAATGGATGGCACAAATGTATTTACTTATACAGAGATGGATGCAGTTTGGATAACTACCCTTATTTGAGGGTCTATAGATTTTCTAAAGGAAGCTCCGGTGGAAAGGAACAGTCAAGTTTATGCAGTAAGTTGAAGGCAGAAAGATATGAAGGGTTCAGATAAATCCAGCTGCTTGAATTCCAGATGCCAGGAATGCAAGAGTGGTAACAGTACTGGGAGTTCTAATACGTCCAGCAGCTCATGTTTTTTGGATTTCAGCTATGAGGGAAATACGTTGCCTGGAGGAAACACCAAGAAGGCCAGAAACAGCGACAGAGAGGTGAATCACCACAATCGTATAAGGAGGGAGGCGGAGAAGAAAAAAGCCCAGTAGACCAAGAAGAATCCATAGTAATCAATATTTATAGTACTGCCCTTTCAAAAAGTGAGTATGAAATATAGAATAAGGGACTTACATTCTGCCTATCTAAGGACATTGACTTTTTTTTGACGTTTATAAGGATAGACACAGATTTATTTAGGACTTTAAAATTTAAAAAAAAACTTTTTTTTCTAAAACTGACCACATGAATATTTTGAATGTAATTAAAGCAATAAATTATGATAAAAAGCTTACTCTAAAGTTTACAGGTTTATATTGCTGCTTGTTCCACCTAGCAATAATAGCAGTGTAGATACTTATATTTATTTGGTCGCAAGAGACTTGGATAGACTAAAATTTAGAGTCCAAAAGAATTCATGGAAAAGTAAACCTTATTTCTCTAAAATACACCATCAGGCTATAAAAACATTTCAGCAGAAAAACATGGTGGTTAAAAATGCTAACAAGGGCAACTATAGTGCTTGATAAAGAATATTATATTGCTGAGATTGAGTGCCAGCTAAGTGATAAGGAAACCTATCAGGTTCTAACAGCTAATCTCCTCTTTAAGATTCAGGAGATTAGATGAATTCTTGACTGTACCTTAACCTTAGCGATAATTGTTAAACAGTTTGCAGATTATTTGTATATTGAATGGCTGAAAACGCCAATATTTTATACTGTGCCTAAAGTGCATAAAAAGTTAACTAAACCCCCGGGAGTCCCAAATTAGCAGGGGTGGAGTCTGTATTTACCCTTATTGCTACCTATTTAGATAAGGTTTTACAAACAGAGGTTCAAAAGATTAATTCTTATATAAAGGATATTAGTGATATAACTTGGATGTTTGTAATTGGGGCCACTATGCAAGCTCTTAGAAGAACATGTATATATTCTGAGTTACAATGTTGTGTTTTTGAGGAATTACTACGAATAGTGTTGCACTATAATTAGTTTTTATTTATGTATTCATGGTATTTACAAATAAGAGGTAAAGCTATGGGGTCCAATGTGGCCCCATTGTACGCCAATTTATTTATAAGTATTTTTTTGTAGATAGTAGTCTATGAAAATTAGCAATTTTTGCTTTTTGGAGGGGCCTGGTGGTGTTTTATAGACAATATATTTGGCATGTGGTGGGGTGGCAGTGGATTCTTATTAGCCATTGTGGAACAGTTAAATGGAGCAGTACATGAGTTTAAATTCACTCTCAGCTTTAGTGAAGAAAGAATAGACATGAACACATTATTAAGATTTGAAGGTTTTCATCATTAGGAACCATAGATATCTGCAATACTTACATTCAGTTCATGGACTCAAAGCCAAATAGGCCAGGTAGGCACTCTTCTTCAGCAGCTTCCATTTCCTCATTACATAATGACCTGGAGTTAAGAATGGTAAAGCTACACTTAAGTTTTAGTGGTGATAGATTGCTTTTCTAAAATAGCCCATATTTTTGCCACCAAGGGTGTACCCAATGCAGATTACACTCAGCCACCATTTTTTATGAGAGATTTTTGGACTGCATGGCTTACCAGAGACTATAGTGTCTGATAGAGGCCCCACATTAGCTTTTAAATTCTGGACAGCGTTTTGCAAGGGTTTACATATTCAGCGGGCCGTATCTACCACTTTCCATCCCCACACAGATGGTCAAACTGAATGCACAAATCAAACTCTGGAGCAGTACCTCAGGTGTTATACTACCACGTTGCAATATGACTGCAGTTCTGGGGGCCAATCTCAAAAAAAGACCTAGAAAAAGTTCAGAGAAGGGAGACAAAGCTTATAAGGGTAATGGAGAATTTAAGCTATGAGGAGAGGTTAGCCAAACTTGGTCTGTTTTCTCTAGAAAAAGGCACTTGAGAAGAAATTATTACTTTATATAAATATACTCAAGGCCCATATACAGAGATGGCAGAATCGTTAAAAACTATACAATTGTGGAACTCATTACCAAAGGAAGTAGTGAATGCCAATACCTCAGTTAAATTTAAAAATGGTTTGTATACATTTCTGGCTAGAAACAGAATTAAGGGATATGATTGCTTATGTTAAATGGGTCACCTTTTAATGGGATTAATTTAAGCTCAACTGGAGCTTTTTTGTAAGTATATTAGATTTGTATAGGTTGAACTTGATAGACTTCAGTCTTTTTTTCAACCTTATCTACTATGTTACTATGTTACTATGTTACTGGGCTCAATACCTTGCTTTGGCTGAATTTTCCTATAATAATCAAGTTCATATATCTACGTCCTTTCCTGTGTACCTATGTGTAACCTCCAACCATTATACCCGGCTCTCCTCTCCAAAGCTCAGTTCCTGCTGCTGATCAACATTTACAGGAGTATCACAATACTTTCTCTGTAATTAAGAAGTGCTTATTTGAGACCCAACAACAATATAAACATTATGCTGACAAGGAGCAATGTTCTACTTCTGCTTATCAAGTAGGTGACAAAGTGTATTTAGCAACTGCTCATCTTTGATTTGCTCTTCCTTTCAACAAATTAGGTCCTTGGTTTATTGGACCTTTTACCGTTGAGAAAATTATATCTTCAGTTGCAATTCTTCTTTAGTTGCCATCTTTTTATCACATCCATCCAGTTTTTCTTGTCTCTCTTCTCAAACCTGTAGTGCCTGACCCTTTTCCATCTTGCAATCCACCTACTCCAGGGCCTGCCATGTTGGATGGATCAGAAGAATATGAGGATGAAGAAATTCTAAATGCCAGACTTCACAGAGGAAGACTGGAATACCTCATAAATTGAAATGGATATGGTCCTGTTGAGAAAAGTTGGGTGCCAGCATCTGACATCCATGCTTTTGCATGTATCAGAGATTTTAAAAGAAGCATCCCAAGCATCCTGTTCTCAGTCATCCCCGGAGGTTACGCCTAAGGAAGGGGCAATGTAAGATAGCTTACTTGGTCTCCCTGGTCTGGTCTCGGTGAATGCCGAGAATGCTGCTTTACATTTTGCCATCCCACATGGAGGGACTCAGAGTCCAGTCTTTCTTCAGCTGTGGCTGCAGCCCTCTAGGCACATGTGGAGGACTCTGGTGTTGGAATTCCTATAAAATCTCACTCAGCCCATTCTATGCTCATATTGCTACTAAGACCAAGCATACTTACCTTATACCTGTGTATGTTCACCTTGCTCCAGACACTATGCATACTTACCTTGCACATGCGTATGCTCACCTGGTTGCTAGAAAACAAGCAGACTACCTGATACCTGTGTATGCTCACCTTGTTCATGAAGCTGTTCCTATCTGGTATCCCGTGGCAGTCTCACCAACAGTACCCACTGGGTATCCTGTGCCTGCTGAGAAACCTGTGTCTTCTATACCTGTGACAGCTTTCTTCAAACCAGCTGTGCCTGCTGTACCTACCTGGTATCATGCAACAGTCTCACCAACAGTAACTGCTGTGTATTCTGTGCCTTCTAAAAAAATCTGTGTCTACCATTCCAGTGACAGCTTTCTTTATATCAGCTGTGCCTGCTGTACCTATCATGTATCCCGTGACAGTCTCACCAACAGAACCCGCTGGGTATCATGTGCCTGTTGAGAAATCTGTGTCTGCTTTACTCTCACTAGTTGTGCCTGTGGTACCTACCAGGTATTCCGTGACAACCTCACCCTTTACTGTTCAATTTAAGCACCTGTGCCTTTTGGACTTAGTAACTGCAAACTACTTAAAGCATTCTGAACCTTGTATTGGACTTTAGTGTTTTGCATAGGCCTATGTTCAAACTTGATCCAGGGAAAAAACGGCTCCTCTGGCTAGTCATTTTTTAGAACCTGGGCATAACATATCCCAACTGAGGGATTGTTTCCATTGAGCCGTAATTAACTTTCCCGAGGTCGCAAACTGATAATTATGGTGTCAGAAGCAATTTCGTTTATCAACTGTTTCTGATGGCGCGTTATACCGCAAAATATTTTTGCGCCCCATAGCAAATATTAGAAGCCATTAAGCAAGGTTTCCAATGAAAGCCCAAACCTTTAATACACTGTCGGAGACTGTCGATACATTGAAAAAATTACACCCAGCTCAACTAGGTGTAAAAAAGGAGCCTTTTGAAATTTTAAAACTTGCAAAAATGCAAGTATTTCAATGCAGAAGAAATGAAATATGTAATATTTATTGTTGTTCCATGTATATGAATAGCAGCACTTATGTTCTTATTGAAATATCAGTATGTATTTACATATAAAAATATATGGAGGCACATATTTACAAAATTCAAACTAGACCTATGCCTAGGGCAGCAATACACATTACATATATTAACAAAGTGGAAAATATAGTTATAATAAAAAATAGTATTTGCTTATAGTTTTAAAATATGTATTATAAATAATTGTAGCTTTGTTTTTGTTTTTATTTAGAGGTGATCACTTAAGAAGCGCAAGCATTAAACGTACATTTTATAGTGTAAGGTTTCCATAGCAACTAATTGATTTGCAACTGCATGCAATGCGCAAAATATCACAATGGAAACCTGGTACTAAAATGGAGCCATAAACTACTTTTAGCTGTCAGCAACTTTGGTAGCTTACGGCTCCATTTTTTATGGCTCAATGGAATCGTGCCCTGAGATTGCAGGATATTGATAGTATAGGACAACTGAAATGAGGGGGCAATAGGGAATAGCTCTTGAAGCAAAGAAAATAATTTTGGATAAGTTGGAATCCATGGTCCCAAGGGGACTTAATAGGGAATTAGACATTACATTTTTCCTGTAGCAAGTGTGGAATTATTCAGATTTTTTTTTTTTTTTTTTTTAAAAAGAGTTTTTTGGCCAAGATATGTAGTGCATTTTATCTAAGACTATATATGCTATGTTAATAGTATATAATAATGATTTTGTTTTTATTATGTAAATAGAACTGACCACTAGGTGGCAGTATTGTCTAAGTTGTCTTGTAATATGAGAAATTAAAAGGTTAATTAGAGGGATTTATAAGGTCCAATGAACATATGCGGTAAATAAGCAAGATTAGGGGGGAAGACCCGAAACGTCGCTTGTCTTTCGTTTGTGACTTAATTCAAGATGCACTAATAAAAATAAGATTATTAATTTGATCTAAGATGCTGTGGACTTTTTTACATTTGAAGTAAAGTGGAGGGGGTGTAGCAATATGACAACAAAGAATAAAATAAGGCAAATAGACTATACTTATTGTAAAACATGTATGTTCTTTTAGGAAAGTCGACAAATCAGGTTAATCATCTAACTAGAATTTTACCACTATGGTGGTACTTGTAAAGATCTGGTCAACATAAGTCCAAATGAATAAAGAATTAGACACAAATGACATTTGTTGGAATCTAAGTTAGAATAAAATATTATTTTAAATGTCCTAGCAGTTTAGTTTCTGAATTTTACACCATCACTTTTTTAAAGGAAAAAGCTGCCTGTTTAAATTAAGTGTTTTATGTCTCTTTCCAATGCAGTAGAATGGTGCATGCAAATGGGATATACTGAAGATAGTATGCGCTAGGAGGAGAAAAGCACACCTTCTAGATTGGATTTTTTCCCCAGAAAGACAAAGGAGTATCAAAGGAAAAAAGTGGGTTTAGAAGGGAGCGCCAGTTAGGGCAATTTCTCACTATGGTTAGTAGAATCAATAAATAAAATTAAAATTGATTGCTAATATAGATTAATAATATATTGCAGTAGGGCTAAATAACCTATTTTTCTGCAAATTCATATGAAAATACAAATAAGTGCATATATAAAGACAAATCAAGTGGTAAAACCTTGTATTTAATTCAATTTTCTTTTTATAGAAGCTATATGTTCTATTTAAAAGCATATAAACAGCTCAGTAGTTCTAGAAATAAGAACCATCTGTCTATATCATCCAATTTGGAACAATGTCAGCAAATATTAAAACATAGAATGTTATACATAAAATAAGATCTCTAAAATAATTTTTAATTATTGATTCTTCTAACCATAGTGATAAATTGCCCTAACGGGCGCTGCCTTCTAAACCCAATTTTTCCTTTAGTAGAATGGTGCATGCAGGAATATCTAGTGTCGTTCCTTTTTTCATTAGTTCTGGTTTGTGCCTACTGTGTCAATTTGACTTTGTATGCACTTTTAAATGTTTCTTTTATGTGTTTCTACACAGCATCTTTAGTGTTTTTATAATAAATATAATCTTAAATACACTAATGTGTGTTGATTAAAACCCATTTAGCACCATAGAGAATGAGCAGTTTAATGCAGGGCTTTTATAAAAATCCTAATCTAAACTTACATATAACAACTTTTAAGCTTTTGTCGTTGCATTTCATTTCACATGCTGTTGTATTATTATCCCGTATATTTTTTATTATGTTACTAGATCATTTTCTATGATTCCTTATGAATAATTATACACTTAAATATTTTATTTTGGTGATTTAGATTATGGTTTTTACAGTTTGCTGTATTTGTAGAATTTTATTTACCTGAACTGTAAAAAAAAAAGTGTAGCTAAGAAAACATTACCGTTCATGTGCACTAGATGTCACTATCTTCCTTAAATACTCTGCTCTAACAATAACAGCTAGTCTGTGAAGATCACTTAACATAAACCACGGGTTTTTCCTTAAATCATTTGTCTATATGTTCTACAGAATCATAAGTCAATGGATGGTGAAAGCATCAGAATCATTTTTGCACTTTATATATCACACCCACAGACAAGACAGCATGACCTATGCTCTGATTATAGGGCTGACTTTGGAAATAACTGTGCAATAACTATAAAAATATGCAGCCTAAGCATTTAACTCCATAACAGTACCCAATCTTCTTTATTATTGCAAAACACCCAGCTATTCCTGCATGTTTTAGTGAGAAGTAAGTATATACTTCCAGACTTTAAAAACTACATAACATTTAAAAACAAGTCATTATTATTTGATTAAATAATACATATTACAATTAAATATTCATCATACAAGTACAACCAATATGTTCTAAAAGAAAATAAAAAAATGATTATAATAAAGTTAAAGAGATGCTAAACCCAAATTTTTTCTTTCATGATTCAGATACAGTAGGCAATTTTAAGCAACTTTCTAATTTGCTCCTATTATCAATTTTTCTTTGTTCTCTTGCTATCTTTATTTAAAAAGCAGGGATGTAAAGCTTAAGAGCCGGCCCATTTTAGGTTCAGCATCCTGGATAGTGCTTGCTTATTGGTGGCTACATTTAGCCATTAATAAGCAAGCGTAACCCAGTTTCTGAACCAAAACATTCCTGCTTTTTTAAATAAAGACAGCAAGAGATCAAAGAAACATTGATAATAGGAGTAAATTAAAAAGTTGCTTAAAATTGCATGCTCTATCTGAATTATTAAAGAAAAAATGTGGGTTTAGTATCCCTTGAAATAGTAAGATCTGGCCATGATACCAAATAATTTACACAGACAGTTACGTCTTTCTAAATCCCTCATAGTGAATCATGGTTAAGGTGCAAAATGCCATCCATGTACTAATTCTGTATGAGTTATGTATATAGAAAATACTTTAGAGGAAGTTTAATGGATAGTAAACTAAATTGCTATCACACATATGAAAGAATGATGGTTAAACACTTTAGAAATATTTATTGCATCAAAAACGTTAACTGTATAAAATATTGAATTTAACAGAAAATGCATTTTGCCCAAAACTGATTCATTGTTATAGTTTGTTCTTTGGCTTATAAGGACAATTCCCACAACATCTATTGATGAATGAGAACATGCCTCTAACAGCATGACAACGAAAAGTAGTTTAGCATAAACAGGAATAAAAAACATGAATAAATATCAATAAAAAAGTTAAAATAGCATATGAATAAACTTATTTAAGTTGCTGTAGTTACATGAGAACATATTGGCTACTTAAGAGTTGCATACATTGTTCTACCACTGTCTCTAAACATTGTATAGCTAATATATTCTTTGTTTACATAATAAACTTACATTGTGTGGAAGGCGGTCAAATTTGACATACTGCAAACTGCAGCATTGCTGTAGTGTATGTGCTATACTAAACTTGTGTTGCTAGCTCATTTGTGTAGTATTTAGCTGGATCAACATATTGCTCACAGAATTATCCACATAAAGATCTTATGCCAGCATTACTCGCAAGCACAGTTGGTGTGTGAACATTGAGAGAGAAAGCCTGCCCTCTTCTCTATAGTTGTCTTATTTATGTTCTTTGTGGTAAAAGCTTCAGTGTGTAGGGATATATTTACCCCTGGCATTATATGAATAGTTGTTGATATGCAGTCAATCCTGAAATGAGCATCTTGTATTACTGGCTTTTGATTTTTTTTTTTTTTTAAAGTACAAATTTGAATGCATAATATTTCATTTTGAAAACCCAGCAGTTTTTTAAGCTCTAAATAAATGCTGCAACTTCCCAAGATCATTACTTATTTTATGTTAATCTTAAACAATAGTTTTGTCTGTAATACTAAAAGGATTATTAAAGGGACAGAAAAAAGCTTGAGATTTTTATCTAAAATCTTTCATTATTTCATTATGCATAATGAAACAACTTTGCAATATATTTTCATTATTTTTTGCCCCTTTTTTCATGTAATTTAGAAATGCGCCCTGCTAACTTCTTAAGACTATCTTTGTTCATATCTGTCCCTGGTTGGCTTTAAGAGATAATAATATTTAAGAGAGCGCTGCGGAATCTGTTGGCGCTCTACAAATACCTGATAATAATAATACTACACCATATAAATTATGAGAGAGTGTTGCATATATTCTGTGGTTTAAAATTTAAATCAGAGGTGTGTTTAGGGTAGCAATAGTGTTACTTAGATACATTAAGTTATAAGAGTTCAACTTATGGAAAGAAGCCCATTACACAATTTGTAAACAAAGTATGAATAGCAAGTAGAATTTCCAATTCTAAAAAATTTAACTTTTATTCTATTAAAGTTAAATTGAATCTGGACTGCTGTCAGACCATGCACTACCACACACACAATTAAAAACACTAGAAATCCTGTTATAGATAACAAGTGACTTAGAATTAAAAAAAATGATCTTTACGTAAAGGAGAGCTTATTACTTATTATAAAATACTAGAATAATCAGATATAGATGTCTCTTAAGATCCAGTGCAAAGCAACAGATCCAAATTGATACAAAGTTGTTATATGGATAATGCAACTGTTGGTTGGAGGATGGGAAGGGGTCATCTTATATGGGTAAAAGAAGAAAGATTCATAAAAGTTGTGGGGTGAGACAAACAGTTAAAACATCCAAGTCAGTGTGAATATGGTTGATAAATTGAGAGAGTATAAATTCATGTTTATAGACTTTATAGAACTACAACTGAGCAGTTGGACAAATACCTTCAAGTAGGCCAGTAGGTCTAACTGCGCTAGAAGTTATCTTTTTGCTCACGTTGGGTAGCGCTCGTATTACAAGTTGAAAGTAAAAAGTTATCGTTCATGCTAACCTGGCGTGCTTAAAAAGCTAAACTCAGAATATCACGTGCACATTCATGTATTCTGCCATAGAAGTCAAAGGAGAAAAAAAAAACAACCCTAACACCCTACTCACACGCAAATACGATTGCATATTCTCATGTGCACTAACCCAACATTAAAATAAGAATATTTTACTTTCCAATGTTCTTCACATCACAGAATATATTCAATTTAGTCATAAATACATATTTCTACATATATCTGATGGTATTTTGGTACAATATCTATCTATACCTATATATATATAGGTATAGATATATACAGATATATAAGAATATATATTTCTAAATACTTAGACCATATTTTGCTATGTGAAGAATATTGGAATGTGAAATATTTACAGTAAATACACAGTATAACACATTATTACATATGAATATGCACTAATATGTTTTCAAATGTTTTCATCTAATTGACTGTAAAGGGCTATAATACACTTATATCTATATATGTGTATTTATGTGTTTATATGTCACAGTTCCATATTGTTTTAAATGTTAATAACACAAACGGCTAAATTATGAGTGGCACACTAACTGTTGCACGTGAGCGAAAAGGGGTTTATTGTGGCACTTTGAGTGTAAGGCGCGTGTTACACATAGAAAGTTAATGACTTTGCTTGAGCACAATTGAATTTAACGTGCATTAGTATATTGCGACTTCAGAGCCCTGGTTAACTGTTACTCGAGACAAAAAAAGTTACAAAAAATATTAAAAACTATATTTAAAAGTACAGTTACAATCATAATAACACTAAAAAATAAAAAAAAAATTGCAATAAAAAGTTATAATGGCTCAAAGATAAGAAAGCTAAGGTGTTAGAAAAAAAAGGCCTGTAAAGGACTTTAACATTGAGATACATATATAAATATGTATATATATATATATATATATATATATATATATATATATATATATATACATATATATATATACAGTATATGTATATAATGTATGTGTGTACATAAGTACACAATGCATAGAGAACACCTGTAGTAGGGGTGTCAAAAAGCAGGTAGGCAGGACAGGAACCGTAAATAAATTGATGCTTTGTTGCTAGGACATTACAGCTTATGTGACACGATTTTATTTGCTCTTGAGAAAGGTTCAATTGTTGCTGAAACGCGTAGAACTATTTTTATCTTTGCTTTTAATAAATTAAGCTGAATCTTTATGATAGGCTTACTGATGTCTTCTAGTGATTTCGAGAATAAAGGCCGTTTACCTCAAATTGTACTGTGAATATACTGCTTTATTACTCTCCAGTATCTGACGTTATTGCCAATTTTGGTCTATCATTTCTTGGAGGTTGAAACAGCCGGATGTAACCAGTGAACCAAGTCTGGATTTCAGCTATATCCCAAGGAAACACAGCGCCGCCACTTTTGCATTCATATTTCAAGTTATATGGTCGGGGAGAACCGGTGCAGGCAGTGATCTCCTTTAAGGGACGCTCTAACACAGTTGTATATAGTGATGTCGCGAACATAAAATTTTCCGTTCGCGAACGGCGAACGCGAACTTCCGCAAATGTTCGTGAACGGGCGAACCGCCATAGACTTCAATAGGCAGGCGAATTTTAAAACCCACAGGGACTCTTTCTGGCCACAATAGTGATGAAAAAGTTGTTAGTCAAGGGGACTAACACCTGGACTGTGGCATGCCGGAGGGGGATCCATGGCAAAACTCCCATGGAAAATTACATAGTTGATGCAGAGTCTGGTTTTAATCCATAAAGGGCATAAATCACCTAACATTCCTAAATTGTTTGGAATAACGTGCTTTAAAACATCAGGTATGATGTTGTATCGATCAGGTAGTGTAAGGGTTACGCCCGCTTCACAGTGACAGACCAAACTCCCCGTTTAACGCACCACAAACAACCACAAACAGTCCATTTGCACAACCGCAAACTCCCCATTTGCACAAGGTTGGATACCAAGCTAGCCATGTCCCGTTCCTTGTCCTCACTGATGTCATTGAAGGTCTCTTCCTCCACCCAGCCACGTACAACACCAAGGGTCCCTGAAAGGTGACAACAAGCCCCCTGGGACGCCTGCTGTGTTTGGTCTTCCACCTCCTCAAAGCCACCTTCCTCCTCTGATTCCTCTTCTTCAGACTCCTCTCTCTGCGTTGCCTTTCTCTGCGTTATTATAAGGTGTGTTAAGTAGTACTATTCCTATCAGGGGACGTGTATATGGCATCGATTTTAGGAACTGGGAGATGGAAAAAGATGCTTGGTCGGTCCTCCAACTTCAAATTTGGGGTACTGCGTGTGTAATCTAATGTGCCACCAGATAGAAGTGGTGTGTTAAGTAGTACTATTCTTATCAGTTTAATCCCTGTTACGTCCCATATCAGGG
Organism: Bombina bombina; assembly: GCF_027579735.1. Lineage (NCBI taxonomy): Eukaryota > Metazoa > Chordata > Amphibia > Anura > Bombinatoridae > Bombina > Bombina bombina. The sequence continues at coordinate 427,183,205 of NC_069499.1, read as the reverse complement.
GACGTGTATATAGCATCAATATGACATCATCAACCGCTTCACTTGTATCTGACAACTCAGCAAAGGAAGCAGCAGCGGGTACAACATCATCATCATCACACCGTACGTCCATGTGTGTAATGCTGCCTGACTGAGACATATCCCTGTTATCTACATCCTCTGTCAATAATGGTTGTGCATCACTCATTTCTTCCAACTGATGTGTAAATAACTCCTCTGACAGATCAAGTGAAGCGGCTGTGGTGCTAGTGTTGGTGGTGGCGGCAGGCGGGCGAGTGGTAACTGGAGAGGTGCCCGAAGCTAAGCTGGAGGAGGATGGTGCGTCAAGGTTCCGAGCGGAAGCTGTAGAAGATTGGGTGTCCTGTGTTAGCCAGTTAACTATGTCCTCAGAACTTTTCGAGTTCAGGGTACGTGGCCTCTGAACACTGGGCATTATTCTAGGGCCAAAGGGAATCACAGCACCACGACGGCCCCTGCGGGGTGGCCTGCCTCTGTCTGTCATTTTTTTTTAGATTAGTGGTACTATGCGTGCAAGCTACTGTGACAACAGATATGAGTGGCACTGTGCACTGGCAGAAGTTGGCAGAGTAGACGCTGTAGGCCTGACACACACACTTGCAGACAACTAACTGCTATTCAATCTATTACAGTCAAAATTGTATTTTTTTTTTTTAAATGTACACTACTGTTACACCAGAAATGAGTTGCACTGGTGTGACACTGTGCCCTGGCAGGCCCTGAAACGAACATGCGTGAAGGAAACTGACTGCTATTATTTCACAGTCAAATTTCTAGTTTTTTCTTTAATGTACACTACTGTTACACCATATATGAGTTGCACTGGTGTGACACTGTGCCCTGGCAGGCCCTGAAACGCACACGTGTGAAGGAAACTGACTGCTATTATTTCACAGTCAAATTTCTAGTTTTTTTTTTAATGTACACTACTGTTACACCAGATATGAGTTGCACTGGTGTGACACTGTGCCCTGGCAGGCCCTGAAACGCACACGTGTGAAGGAAACTGACTGCTATTATTTCACAGTCAAAAAAGTGTTTTGTTTTTTTAAATGTACACTACTGTTACACCAGATATGAGTTGCACTGGTGGGACACTGTGCCCTAGCAGGCCTGAAACGCACACGTGTGAAGGAAACTGACTGCTATTATTTCACAGTCAAAAAAGTATTGTTTTTTTTAAATGTACACTACTGTTACACCAGATATGAGTTGCACTGGTGTGACACTGTGCCCTGGCAGGCCCTGAAACGCACACGTGTGAAGGAAACTGACTGCTATTATTTCACAGTCAAAAAAGTGTGTTTTTTTTTAAATGTACACTACTGTTACACCAGATATGAGTTGCACTGGTGTGACACTGTGCCCTGGCAGGCCCTGAAACGCACACGTGTGAAGGAAACTGACTGCTATTATTTCACAGTCAAATTTCTAGTTTTTTTTTAATGTACACTACTGTTACACCAGATATGAGTTGCACTTGTGTGACACTGTGCCCTGGCAGGCCCTGAAACGCACACGTGTGAAGGAAACTGACTGCTATTATTTCACAGTCAAATTTCTAGTTTTTTTTTTTAACCCCTTAACGACGCGTGTCGTACAGGGTACGTTGCACACAACCTGGCAGGCCCTGAAACGCACACGTGTGAAGGAAACTGACTGCTATTATTTCACAGTCAAATTTCTAGTTTTTTTTTTTTATGTACACTACTGTTACACCAGATATGAGTTGCACTGGTGTGACACTGTGCCCTGGCAGGCCCTGAAACGCACACGTGTGAAGGAAACTGACTGCTATTATTTCACAGTCAAATTTTTAGTTTTTTTTTAATGTACACTACTGTTACACCAGATATGAGTTGCACTGGTGTGACACTGTGCCCTGGCAGGCCCTAAAACGCACACGTGTGAAGGAAACTGACTGCTATTATTTCACAGTCAACAAAGTGTTGTTTTTTTTAAATGGCAGACAGCTGCCAGTTCCCAAGATGGCGGCCAATATGGCTGATGGGGAGGGTTAGAGAGCTGTTTTGGGGGGGATCAGGGAGGTTGGGGGCTAAAGGGGGATGCTACACCACAACATATGTAAATATGCTAAAAAAAAAACTTTTATTTTAGTACTGGAAGACTTTCTGCCAGTACTTAAGATGGCGGGGACAATTGTGGGGTGGGGAAGGGAAGGGAGCTGTTTGGGAGGGATCAGGGGGTCTGATGTGTCAGGTGGGAGGCTGATCTCTACACTAAAGCTAAAATTAACCCTGCAAGCTCCCTACAAACTACCTAATTAACCCCTTCACTGCTAGCCATGATACACGTGTGATGCGCAGCAGCATTTAGCGGCCTTCTAATTACCAGAAAGCAACGCCAAAGTCATATATGTCTGCTATTACTGAACAAAGGGGATCCCAGAGAAGCATTTACAACCATTTGTGCCATAATTGCACAAGCTGTTTGTAAATAATTTCAGTGAGAAACCTAAAATTGCGAAAAGATTTAAGTTTTTTTTTAATTTGATCGCATTTGGCGGTGAAATGGTGGCATTAAATATACCAAAATGGGCCTAGATCAATACTTTGGGTTGTCTACTACACTACACTTAAGCTAAAATTAACTCTACAAGCTCCCTAGATGCTCCCTAATTAACCCCTTCACTGCTGGGCATAAAACACGTGTGGTGCGCAGTGGCATTTAGCCGCTTTCTAATTACCAAAAAGCAACGCCAAAGCCATATAAGTCTGCTATTTTTGAACAAAGGGGATCCCAGAGAAGCATTTACAACCATTTATGCCATAATTGCATAAGTTGTTTGTAAATAATTTCTGTGAGAAGCCTAAAGTTTGTGAAAAAGTGAACAATTTTTTTTATTTGATCGCATTTGGCGGTGAAATGGTGGCATAAAATATACCAAAATGGGCCTAGATCAATACTTTGGGATGTCTTCTAAAAAAAAATATGTACATGTCAAGGGATATTCAGGTATTCCTGACAGATATCAGGGTTCCAATGTAACTAGCGCTCATTTTGAAAAAAAGTGGTTTTGAAATAGCAAAGTGCTTCTTGTATTTATTTCCCTATAACTTGCAAAAAAAGCAAAGAGCATGTTAACATTGGGTATTTCTAAACACAGGACAAAATTTAAAAACTATTTAGCATGGTTGTTTTTTGGTGGTTGTAGATTTGTAACAGATTTTGGGGGTCAAAGTTAGAAAAAGTGTGTTTTTTTCCATTTTTTCCTCAAATTTTATAATATTTTTAAGAATAAATTATAAGATATGATGAAAATAATGGTATCTTTAGAAATCCCATTTAGTGGCGAGAAAAACGGTATATAATATGTGTGGGTACAGTAAATGAATAAGAGGAAAATTACAGCTAAACACAAACACCGCAGAAATGTAAAAATAGCCCTGGTCCTTAAGGGAAAAAAATTGAAAAATGGCCTTGGTCCTTAAGGGGTTAATGTACTGTTACACCAGATATGAGTTGCACTGGTGTGACACTGTGCCCTGGCAGACCCTGAAATGCACACGTGTGAAGGAAACTGACTGCTATTATTTCACAGTCAAAAAAGTGTTGTTTTTCTTAAATGTACACTACTGTTACACCAGATATGAGTTGCACTGGTGTGACACTGTGCCCTGGCAGGCCCTGAAATGCACACGTGTGAAGGAAACTGACTGCTATTATTTCACAGTAAAAAAAGTGGTTTTTTTTTAAATGTACACTACTGTTACACCAGATATGAGTGGTGGCACTGGGCAAGTGGGCACAGTATACGCTGTGAGCCTGACACACACGCTGGCAGGCAGGCAACTGCAATTAGATTACACAGGAAGAAAAACAAAAAAAGCAGACTGATGTTCTATCCCTAAAAAGGGCTTTTTGGGGTGCGGTCCTTACAGCAGAGATCAGATGAGTCCTTCAGGACTGTAGTGGACACTGAATACACTAGCCTAGCTATCGATTTCCCTATTAAATCAGCAGCAGCTACACTGTCCCTCCTCTCACTAAGAATGCAGCTTCCAAATTAATCTAAAATGGATGCTGTCCAGGAGGTGGGAGGGTCTGGGAGGGAGGGTCTGCTGCTGATTGGCTGGAATGTGTCTGCTGACTGTGAGGTACAGGGTCAAAGTTTACTCAATGATGACGAATAGGGGGCGGACCGAACATCGCATATGTTCGTTAGTGATGTCGCGAACCTAAAAATTTTGGTTCGCAAACGGCGGACTCGAACTTCCACAACTGTTCGCGAACGGGCGAACCGGGCGAACCGCCATTGACTTCAATAGGCAGGCGAACTTTAAAACCAACAGGGACTCTTTCTGGCCACAATAGTGATGAAAAAGTTGTTTCAAGGGGACTAACACCTGGACTGTGGCATGCCGGAGGGGGATCCATGGCAAAACTCACATGGAAAATTACATAGTTGATGCAGAGTCTGGTTTTAAGCCATAAAGGGCATAAATCACCTAACATTCCTAAATTGTTTGGAATAACGTGCTTTAAAACATCAGGTATGATGTTGTATCGATCAGGTAGTGTAAGGGTTACGCCCGCTTCACAGTGACAGACCAAACTCCCCGTTTAAAGGTACAGTCTACACGAGAATTTTTATTGTTTTAAAAGATAGATAATCCCTTTATTACCCATTTCCCAGTTTTGCATAACTAACACATTTATAATAATATACTTTTAACCTCTGTGATTATCTTGTATCTAAGCCTCTGCAAACTGCCCCTTTTTTCAGTTCTTTTGACAGACTTGCAGTCTAGCCAATCAGTGCCTGCTCCCAGATAACTTCTCGTGCACGAGCACAGTGTTATCTATATGAAATACATGAACTAACACCCTCTAGTGGTGAAAAAATGTTAAAATGCAATCTGTAAGAGGTGGGCTTCAAGGTCTAAGAAATTAGCATATGAACCTCCTAGGTTAAGCTCTCAACTAAGAATACCAAGAGAACAAAGCAAATTTGGTGATAAAAGTAAATTGGAAAATTGTTTAAAATTACATCCTCTATCTGAATCATGAAAGTTTATTTTGACAAAGACTGTCCCTTTAACGCACCGCAAACAACCGCAAACAGTCCATTTGCACGACCGCAAACTCCCCATTTGCACAAGGTTGGATACCAAGCTAGCCATGTCCCGTTCCTTGTCCTCACTGATGTCATTGAAGGTCTCTTCCTCCACCCAGCCACGTACAACACCAAGGGTCCCCGAGAGGTGACAACAAGCCCCCTGGGATGCCTGCTGTGTTTGGTCTTCCACCTCCTCAAAGCCACCTTCCTCCTCTGACTTCTCTTCTTCAGACTCCTCTCTCTGCATTGCCTCTCTCTGCGTTATTATAAGGTGTGTTAAGTAGTACTATTCCTATCAGTTTAACCCCTGTGGTGTCCCCTATCAGGGGACGTGTATTTGGCAGGGATTTTAGGAGCTGGGAGATGGAAAAAGATGCTTGGTCGGTCCTCCTACTTCAAATTTGGGGTACTGCGCGTGCAATCTACTGTGCCACCAGATAGGAGTGGTGTGTTAAGTATTACTATTCTTATCAGTTTAATCCCTGTTAAGTGCCTTTTTTTTGGTTTGGTTTTTGAAGCCACAGTGCAGCACCAGAGGCCAAAAAAAATTGGCATGTACACATGCCTGAAAAATTAGGTATTTTTGCAGCCGCTGCTGTAGCAGCGGCCAGAAAAATTGATGTTTGTTTCCCAGGCAGAAAGTGCCCTAAAACATTGCGGCTTGAACCCTAGTTGGTGGCAGATAAGTCACGCAAGTCATCCGGCATTCGAAGATAAAATACAGCAGCGTGTGGACCATTTTTAGCCCAAGGCACATTTTACTCGAATGTATCGCCCAATGTCAGTCCCTTCGGGATCCATCCCTCATTCATCTTAATAAAGGTGAGGTAATCTAGACTTTTTTGACCTAGGCGACTTCTCTTCTCAGTGACAATACCTCCTGCTGCACTGAAGGTCCTTTCTGACAGGACACTTGAAGCTGGGCAGGCCAGAAATTCTAGTGCAAATTGGGATAGCACAGGCCACAGGTCAAGCCTGCATACCCAGTAGTCAAGGGGTTCATCGCTCCTCAGAGTGTCAATATCTGCAGTTAAGGCAAGGTAGTCTGCTACCTGTTGGTCGAGTCGTTCTCTGAGGGTGGACCCCAAAGGGCTGTGGCGATGCATAGGAGTTAAAAAGCTCCGCATGTCCTCCATCAACAACACGTCTGTGAACCGTCCTGTCCTTGCCGGCGTGGTCGTGGGAGTCGGAGGATTACTTTCACCTCTTCCCCTGTTAGATTCCCGTTGTGCTGTGACATCACCCTTATACGCTGTGTAAAGCATACTTTTTAATTTATTTTGGAACTGCTGCATCCTTTCTGACTTGTGGTAATTTGGTAACATTTCAGGCACTTTATGCTTATACCGGGGGTCTAGTAGCGTGGACACCCAGTACAGGTCGTTCTCCTTCAGCTTTTTTATACGAGGGTCACTCAACAGGCACAACAGCATGAAAGACCCCATTTGCACAAGGTTGGATGCCGAGCTACTCATGTCCCGTTCCTCGTCCTCAGTGATCTCACTGAAGGTATGTTCTTCCCCCCAGCCACGTACAACACCACGGGTACCAGATAGGTGACAACGAGCACCCTGGGATGCCTGTTGTGGTTGGTCTTCCTCCTCCTACTCAAAGCCACATTCCTCCTCTGACTCCTCTTCCTCACAATCCTCTTCCAGCATTGCCACTGGTCCAGCAAGCGATGCTGATAAGGCTGTTTCTGGTGGTGATGGTGACCACAACTCTTCCTCTTCACGCTCATCTATGGCCTGATCCAGCACTCTTCGCAGGGCACGCTCCAGGAAGAAAATAAATGGTATGATGTCGCTGATGGTGCCTTCGGTGCGACTAACTAGGTTTGTCACCTCCTCAAAAGGACGCATGAGCCTACAGGCATTGCGCATGAGCGCCCAGTAACGTGGCAAAAAAATTCCCAGCTCCGCAGATGCTGTCCTAGCACCCGGTTCATACAAATACTTGTTAACGGCTTTTTCTTGTTGGAGCAGGCGATCGAACATTAGGAGTGTTGAATTCCAATGTGTCGGGCTGTCGCAAATCAAGCCCCTCACTGGCATGTTGTTTCGCCGCTGGATATCAGAAAAGTGCGCCATGGCCGTGTAGGAACGCCTTAAATGGACACACACCTTCCTGGCCTGCTTCAGGACATCCTGTAAGACTGGGTACTTATGCACAAAGTGTTGTACGATCAGATTACACACATGTGCCATGCACGGCACATGTGTCAACTTGCCCAATTTCAATGCCACCACAAAATTACTTCCGTTGTCAGAAACCACTTTGCCGATCTCCAGTTGGTGCAGAGTCAACCACTGATCCACCTGTGCGTTCAGGGCGGACAGGAGTGCTGGTCCAGTGTGACTCTCTGATTTCAGGCAAGTCAACCCCAAGACGGCGTGACACTGCCATATCCGGGATGTGGAATAGTACCTGCGGAGCTGGGGGGGTGCCATTGATGTGGAGCAAGACGCAGCAGCAGAAGAGGACTCAGCCGAGGAGGTTATGGAAGAGGATGGAGTAGGAGGAGTAGGAGGAGTAGGAGGAGTAGAGGAGGTGGCAGCAGGCCTGCCTGCAAGTCGTGGCGGTGTCACCAACTCATCCTCTGCAGAGCCACGCATTCCATGCTTGGCAGCCGTCAGCAGGTTTACCCAATGCACAGTGTAGGTGATATACCTGCCCTTACCATGCTTTGCAGACCAGCTATTAGTGGTCATATGGACCCTTGCCCCAACGCTGTGTGCCAGACATGCCATTACTTGCTTTTGCACAATCGAGTACAGGTTGGGGATTGCCTTTTGTGCAAAGAAATTTCGGCCGGGTACCTTCCACTGCGGTGTCCCAATAGCTACAAATTTTTGGAACGCCTCAGACTCCACCAGCTTGTATGGTAAAAGCTGATGGGCTAAGAGTTCAGACAAGCCAGCTGTCAGACGCCGGGCAAGGGGGTGACTTTGGGACAGATGGAGTGGCGGATGGTTGAGAGGGGGCAAGGAGGACAGCAGTGGTTGACGTGGCTGAAGATGCTGGACCAGGAGGAGGATGGCGGCTTTGAGTTTGTGTGCTGCTTGTACTCATGTGTTCATCCCATAGGCGTTTGTGATGTGAGATCATGTGCCTTCGCAAAGCAGTTGTACCTAGGTGGGTGTTGGACTTCCCACGACTCAGTTTCTTTTGGCACAGGTTGCAAATGGCATCGCTGTTGTCAGAGGCAGACACACAAAAAAAATGCCACACTGCTGAGCTCTGCGATGATGGCATTCTGGTGGTGGCAACAGCATGCGTTGATTGGTGTGCTGTCTGTCTGACCCCGGGTGCCGATGCATGCTGTCTGACTGTGCCACTAGCTCCTTGTGACGACCTCACCCTGCTTCCAACTTGTCTCCTCCTCCTCCTCTCTGTCTCCCCATCTGAACTTTCCCCCTCTTCTTCTTCTCTTCTAGCGGTCACCCACGTGACATCCACGGATGCATCATCATCAACCGCTTCACTTGTATCTGACAAATCAACAAAGGAAGCAGCAGCAGGTACAACATCATCATCATCACACCGTACGTCCATGTCTGTAATGCTGCCTGACTGAGACATATCACTGTTATCTACATCCTCTGTCAATGATGGTTCCACATCACTCATTTCTTCAAACTGATGTGTCAATAACTCCTATGACAGATCAAGTGAAGCAGCTGTGGTGCTAGTGTTGGTAGTGGCGGCAGGCAGGCGAGTGGTCACTTGAGAGGTGCCCGAAGCTAAGCTGGAGGTGGATGGTGCGTCAAGGTTCCGAGCAGAAGCTGTAGAATATTGGGTGTCCCATGTTAACCAGTCAACTAGGTCCTCCTCAGAACTTTTCACGTTCATGGTACGTGGCTTCTGAACAATGGTCATTATTGTAGGGTCAAAGGGAATCACAGCACCACGACCACGACGGCCTGCCTCTGCCTGTTATTTTTTTTAAATGTACACTTACACTACTATTAAACAAGATATGAGTGGTGGCACTGGGCAAGTGGGCACAGTATTCGCTGTCAGCCTGACACAAAAAAGCAGACTGATGTTTCACAGTCCAAAAATTTTTTTTTTTAAATGTACACTTACACTACTATTAAACAAGATATGAGTGGTGGCACTGGGCAAGTGGGCACAGTATACGCTGCGAGCCTGGCACACACGCAGGTAAGCAGGCAACTGTAATTAGATTACACAAGCAGACTGATGTTTCACAGTCAAAAAAGTTTTTTTTACAAAATTTACACTACTGTTACAACAGATATGAGTGGTGGCACTAGTTGGCAAGTGGGACTGGCACACACGCTGGCAGGCAGGCAACTGCAATTAGATTACACTAGCAGACTGATGTTTCACAGTCAAACAAGTTTTTTTTTTAATTTACACTACTGTTACAACAGATATGAGTGGTGGCACTAGTTGGCAAGTGGGCCTGGCACACACGCTGGCAGGCAGGCAACTGCAATTAGATTACACTATCAGACTGATGTTTCACAGTCAAAAAAGTTTTTTTTACAAAATTTACACTACTGTTACAACAGATATGAGTGGTGGCACTAGTTGGCAAGTGGGACTGGCACACACGCTGGCAGGCAGGCAACTGCAATTCGATTACACTAGCAGACTGATGTTTCACAGTCAAGAAAGTTTTTTTTTTATTTTACACTACTGTTACAACAGATATGAGTGGTGGCACTAGTTGGCAAGTGGGCCTGGCACACACGCTGGCATGCAGGCAACTGCAATTAGATTACACTAGCAGACTGATGTTTCACAGTCAAAAAAGTTTTTTTTTTTAAATTTACAATACTGCTACAACAGATATTAGTGGTGGCACTAGTTGGCAAGTGGGACTGGCACACACGCTGGTAGGCAGGCAACTGCAATTCGATTACACTCGCAGACTGATGTTTCACAGTCAAAAAAGTTTTTTTTTTTTTAATTTACACTGCTGTTACAACAGATATGAGTGATGGCACTAGTTGGCAAGTGGGCCTGGCACACACGCTGGCAGGCAGGCAACTGCAATTAGATTACACTAGCAGACTGATGTTTCACAGTCAAAAAAGGTTTTTTTTTACAAAATTTACACTACTGTTACAACAGATATGAGTGGTGGCACTAGTTGGCAAGTGGGCCTGGCACACACGCTGGCAGGCAGGCAACTGCAATTAGATTACACTAGCAGACTGATGTTTCACAGTCAAAAAAGTTTTTTTTACAAAATTTACACTACTGTTACAACAGATATGAGTGGTGGCACTAGTTGGCAAGTGGGACTGGCACACACGCTGGCAGGCAGGCAACTGCAATTCGATTACACTAGCAGACTGATGTTTCACAGTCAAGAAAGTTTTTTTTTTTATTTTACACTACTGTTACAACAGATATGAGTGGTGGCACTAGTTGGCAAGTGGGCCTGGCACACACGCTGGCATGCAGGCAACTGCAATTAGATTACACTAGCAGACTGATGTTTCACAGTCAAAAAAGTTTTTTTTTTTTAAATTTACAATACTGCTACAACAGATATTAGTGGTGGCACTAGTTGGCAAGTGGGACTGGCACACACGCTGGTAGGCAGGCAACTGCAATTCGATTACACTCGCAGACTGATGTTTCACAGTCAAAAAAGTTTTTTTTTTTTTTAATTTACACTGCTGTTACAACAGATATGAGTGGTGGCACTAGTTGGCAAGTGGGCCTGGCACACACGCTGGCAGGCAGGCAACTGCAATTAGATTACACTAGCAGACTGATGTTTCACAGTCAAAAAAGGTTTTTTTTTACAAAATTTACACTACTGTTACAACAGATATGAGTGGTGGCACTAGTTGGCAAGTGGGCCTGGCACACACGCTGGCAGGCAGGCAACTGCAATTAGATTACACTAGCAGACTGATGTTTCACAGTCAAAAAAGTTTTTTTTACAAAATTTACACTACTGTTACAACAGATATGAGTGGTGGCACTAGTTGGCAAGTGGGACTGGCACACACGCTGGCAGGCAGGCAACTGCAATTCGATTACACTAGCAAACTGATGTTTCACAGTCAAAAAAGTTATTTTTTTTTTATTTACACTACTGTTACAACAGATATGAGTGGTGGCACTAGTTGGCAAGTGGGCCTGGCACACACGCTGGCAGGCAGGCAACTGCAATTAGATTACAATAGCAGACTGATGTTTCACAGTCAAAAAAGTTTTTTTTTTTAAATTTACACTACTGTTACAACATATATGAGTGGTGGCACTAGTTTGTAAGTGGGCCTGGCACACACGCTGGCAGGCAGGCAACTGCAATTAGATTACATTAACAGACTGATGTTTCACAGTCAAAAAAGTTTTATTTTTACAAAATTTACACTACTGTTACAACAGATATGAGTGGTGGCACTTAGCAAGTGGGCCTGGCACACACGCTGGCAGGCAAGCAACTGCAATTAGATTACACTAGCAGACTGATGTTTCACAGTCAAAAAAGTTTTTTTTTTTTAATTTATAATACTGTTACAACATATATGAGTGGTGGCACTAGTTGGCAAGTGGGACTGGCACACACGCTGGCAAGCAGGCCACTGCAATTAGATTACACTAGCAGACTGATGTTTCACAGTCAAAAAAGTTTTTTTTTTTAATTTACACTACTGTTACAACAGATATGAGTGGTGGCACTAGTTGGCAAGTGGGCCTGGCACACACGCTGGCAGACAGACAACTGCAATTAGATTACACTAGCAGACTGATGTTTCACAGTCAAAAAAGTTTTTTTTTTTTAATTTACACTACTGTTAAGACAGATATGAGTGGTGGCACTAGTTGGCAAGTGGGCCTGGCACACACGCTGGCAGGCAGGCAACTGCAATTAGATTACACTAGCAGACTGATGTTTCACAGTCAAAAAAGTTTTTAAAAATAAATTTACAATACTGTTAAAACAGATATGAGTGGTGGCACTAGTTGGCAAGTGGGACTGTCACACACGCTGACAGGCAGGCAACTGCAATTAGATTACACTAGCAGACTGATGTTTCACAGTCAAAAAAGTTTTTTTTACAAAATTTACACTACTGTTACAACAGATATGAGTGGTGGCACTAGTTGGCAAGTGGGACTGGCACACACGCTGGCAGGCAGGCAACTGCAATTCGATTACACTAGCAGACTGATGTTTCACAGTCAAGATAGTTTTTTTTTTTTATTTTGCACTACTGTTACAACAGATATCAGTGGTGGCACTAGTTGGCAAGTGGGCCTGGCACACACGCTGGCATGCAGGCAACTGCAATTAGATTACACTTGCAGACTGATGTTTCACAGTCAAAAAAGTTTTTTTTTTTTTTAAATTTACAATACTGCTACAACAGATATGAGTGGTGGCACTAGTTGGCAAGTGGGACTGGCACACACGCTGGCAGGCAGGCAACTGCAATTCAATTACACTCGCAGACTGATGTTTCACAGTCAAAAAAGTTTTTTTTTTTTTAATTTACACTGCAGTTACAACAGATATGAGTGGTGGCACTAGTTGGCAAGTGGGCCTGGCACACACGCTGGCAGGCAGGCAACTGCAATTAGATTACACTAGCAGACTGATGTTTCACAGTCAAAAAATTTTTTTTTTTACAAAATTTACACTACTGTTACAACAGATATGAGTGGTGGCACTAGTTGGCAAGTGGGCCTGGCACACACGCTGGCAGGCAGGCAACTGCAATTAGATTACACTAGCAGACTGATGTTTCACAGTCAAAAAAGTTTTTTTTACAAAATTTACACTACTGTTACAACAGATATAAGTGGTGTCACTAGTTGGCAAGTGGGACTGGCACACACGCTGGCAGGCAGGCAACTGCAATTCGATTACACTAGCAAACTGATGTTTCACAGTCAAAAAAGTTTTTTTTTTTTTAATTTACACTACTGTTACAACAGATATGAGTGGTGGCACTAGTTGGCAAGTGGGCCTGGCAAACATGCTGGCAGGCAGGCAACTGCAATTAGATTACACTAGCAGACTGATGTTTCACAGTCAAAAAAGTTTTTTTTTTTAAATTTACACTACTGTTACAACAGATATGAGTGGTGGCACTAGTTGGCAAGTGGGCCTGGCACACACGCTGGCAGGCAGGCAACTGCAATTAGATTACAATAGCAGACTGATGTTTCACAGTCAAAAAAGTTTTTTTTTTTAAATTTACACTACTGTTACAACATATATGAGTGGTGGCACTAGTTAGTAAGTGGGCCTGGCACACACGCTGGCAGGCAGGCAACTGCAATTAGATTACACTAACAGACTGATGTTTCACAGTCAAAAAAGTTTTATTTTTACAAAATTTACACTACTGTTACAACAGATATGAATGGTGGCACTTAGCAAGTGGGCCTGGCACACACGCTGGCAGGCAAGCAACTGCAATTAGATTACACTAGCAGACTGATGTTTCACAGTCAAAAAAGTTTTTTTTTTTTTATTTATAATACTGTTACAACAGATATGAGTGGTGGCACTAGTTGGCATGTGGGACTGGCACACACGCTGGCTGGCAGGCAGGCAACTGCAATTAGATTACACTAGCAGACTGATGTTTCACAGTCAAAAAAGTTTTTTTTTTTTTAATTTACACTGCTGTTACAACAGATATGAGTGGTGGCACTAGTTGGCAAGTGGGCCTGGCATACAAGCTGGCAGGCAGGCAACTGCAATTAGATTATACTAGCAGACTGATGTTTCACAGTCAAAAAAGTTTTTTTTTTAATTTACACTACTGTTACAACATATATGAGTGGTGGCACTAGTTGGCAAGTGGGCCTGGCACACACGCTTGCAGGCAGGACACTGCACTTAGATTACACTAGCAGACTGATGTTTCACAGTCAAATTTTTTTTTTTTACAAAATTTACACTACTGTTACAACAGATATGAGTGGTGGCACTAGTTGACAAGTGGGACTGGCACACACGCTGGCAGGCAGGCAACTGCAATTCGATTACACTAGCAGACTGATGTTTCACAGTGAATTTTTTTTTTTTTAAATTTACACTGCTGTTACAACAGATATGAGTGGTGGCACTAGTTGGTAAGTGGGCCTGGCACACACGCTGGCAGGCAGGCAACTGCAATTAGATAACACTAGCAGACTGATGTTTCACAGTGAATTTTTTTTTTTTTAAATTTACACTGCTGTTACAACAGATATGAGTGGTGGCACTATTTGGCAAGTGTGCCTGGCACACACGCTGGCAGGCAGGCAACTGCAATTAGATTACACTAGCAGACTGATGTTTCACAGTCAAAAAAGTTTTTTTTACAAAATTTACACTACTGTTACAACAGATATGAGTGGTGGCACTAGTTGGCAAGTGGGACTGGCACACACGCTGGCAGGCAGGCAACTGCAATTCGATTACACTAGCAAACTGATGTTTCACAGTCAAAAAAGTTTTTTTTTTTAATTTACACTACTGTTACAACAGATATGAGTGGTGGCACTAGTTGGCAAGTGTGCCTGGCAAACACGCTGGCAGGCAGGCAACTGCAATTAGATTACAATAGCAGACTGATGTTTCACAGTCAAAAAAGTTTTTTTTTTTAAATTTACACTACTGTTACAACAGATATGAGTGGTGGCACTAGTTGGCAAGTGGGCCTGGCACACACGCTGGCAGGCAAGCAACTGCAATTAGATTACACTAGCAGACTGATGTTTCACAGTCAAAAAAGTTTTTTTTTTAAATTTATAATACTGTTACAACAGATATGAGTGGTGGCACTAGTTGGCAAGTGGGACTGGCACACACGCTGGCAGGCAGGCAACTGCAATTAGATTACACTAGCAGACTGATGTTTCACAGTCAAAAAAGTTTTTTTTTTTAAATTTACACTGCTGTTACAACAGATATAAGTGGTGGCACTAGTTGGCAAGTGGGACTGGCACACACGCTGGCAGGCAGGCAACTGCAATTCGATTACACTAGCAAACTGATGTTTCACAGTCAAAAAAGTTTTTTTTTTTTTAATTTACACTACTGTTACAACAGATATGAGTGGTGGCACTAGTTGGCAAGTGGGCCTGGCAAACATGCTGGCAGGCAGGCAACTGCAATTAGATTACACTAGCAGACTGATGTTTCACAGTCAAAAAAGTTTTTTTTTTTTAAATTTACACTACTGTTACAACAGATATGAGTGGTGGCACTAGTTGGCAAGTGGGCCTGGCACACACGCTGGCAGGCAGGCAACTGCAATTAGATTACAATAGCAGACTGATGTTTCACAGTCAAAAAAGTTTTTTTTTTTAAATTTACACTACTGTTACAACATATATGAGTGGTGGCACTAGTTAGTAAGTGGGCCTGGCACACACGCTGGCAGGCAGGCAACTGCAATTAGATTACACTAACAGACTGATGTTTCACAGTCAAAAAAGTTTTATTTTTACAAAATTTACACTACTGTTACAACAGATATGAATGGTGGCACTTAGCAAGTGGGCCTGGCACACACGCTGGCAGGCAAGCAACTGCAATTAGATTACACTAGCAGACTGATGTTTCACAGTCAAAAAAGTTTTTTTTTTTTTTATTTATAATACTGTTACAACAGATATGAGTGGTGGCACTAGTTGGCATGTGGGACTGGCACACACGCTGGCTGGCAGGCAGGCAACTGCAATTAGATTACACTAGCAGACTGATGTTTCACAGTCAAAAAAGTTTTTTTTTTTTTAATTTACACTGCTGTTACAACAGATATGAGTGGTGGCACTAGTTGGCAAGTGGGCCTGGCATACAAGCTGGCAGGCAGGCAACTGCAATTAGATTATACTAGCAGACTGATGTTTCACAGTCAAAAAAGTTTTTTTTTTAATTTACACTACTGTTACAACATATATGAGTGGTGGCACTAGTTGGCAAGTGGGCCTGGCACACACGCTTGCAGGCAGGACACTGCAATTAGATTACACTAGCAGACTGATGTTTCACAGTCAAATTTTTTTTTTTTACAAAATTTACACTACTGTTACAACAGATATGAGTGGTGGCACTAGTTGACAAGTGGGACTGGCACACACGCTGGCAGGCAGGCAACTGCAATTCGATTACACTAGCAGACTGATGTTTCACAGTGAATTTTTTTTTTTTTAAATTTACACTGCTGTTACAACAGATATGAGTGGTGGCACTAGTTGGCAAGTGGGCCTGGCACACACGCTGGCAGGCAGGCAACTGCAATTAGATAACACTAGCAGACTGATGTTTCACAGTGAATTTTTTTTTTTTTAAATTTACACTGCTGTTACAACAGATATGAGTGGTGGCACTATTTGGCAAGTGTGCCTGGCACACACGCTGGCAGGCAGGCAACTGCAATTAGATTACACTAGCAGACTGATGTTTCACAGTCAAAAAAGTTTTTTTTACAAAATTTACACTACTGTTACAACAGATATGAGTGGTGGCACTAGTTGGCAAGTGGGACTGGCACACACGCTGGCAGGCAGGCAACTGCAATTCGATTACACTAGCAAACTGATGTTTCACAGTCAAAAAAGTTTTTTTTTTTTAATTTACACTACTGTTACAACAGATATGAGTGGTGGCACTAGTTGGCAAGTGTGCCTGGCAAACACGCTGGCAGGCAGGCAACTGCAATTAGATTACAATAGCAGACTGATGTTTCACAGTCAAAAAAGTTTTTTTTTTTAAATTTACACTACTGTTACAACAGATATGAGTGGTGGCACTAGTTGGCAAGTGGGCCTGGCACACACGCTGGCAGGCAAGCAACTGCAATTAGATTACACTAGCAGACTGATGTTTCACAGTCAAAAAAGTTTTTTTTTTAAATTTATAATACTGTTACAACAGATATGAGTGGTGGCACTAGTTGGCAAGTGGGACTGGCACACACGCTGGCAGGCAGGCAACTGCAATTAGATTACACTAGCAGACTGATGTTTCACAGTCAAAAAAGTTTTTTTTTTTTAAATTTACACTGCTGTTACAACAGATATAAGTGGTGGCACTAGTTGGCAAGTGGGCCTGGCATACAAGCTGGCAGGCAGGCAACTGCAATTAGGTTATACTAGCAGACTGATGTTTCACAGTCAAAAAAAGTTTTTTTTTTTTAATTTACACTACTGTTACAACAGATATGAGTGGTGGCACTAGTTGGCAAGTGGGCCTGGCACACACGCTGGCAGGCAGGACACTGCAATTAGATTACACTAGCAGACTGATGTTTCACAGTCAAATTTATTTTTTTTTACAAAATTTACACTACTGTTACAACAGATATGAGTGGTGGCACTAGTTGACAAGTGGGACTGGCACACACGCTGGCAGGCAGGCAACTGCAATTCGATTACACTAGCAGACTGATGTTTCACAGTGAATTTTTTTTTTTTTTTTTAAATTTACACTGCTGTTACAACAGATATGAGTGGTGGCACTAGTTGGCAAGTGGGCCTGGCACACACGCTGGCAGGCAGGGAACTGCAATTAGATAACACTAGCAGACTGATGTTTCACAGTCAAAAAAGTTTGTTTTTTTAAATTTACACTACTGTTACAACAGATATGAGTGGTGGCACTTAGCAAGTGGGCCTGGCAAACATGCTGGCAGTCAGGCAACTGAAATTAGATTACATAAAAAAAAAAGATGTTTTAGCCCTAAAAAGGGCTTTTTGGGGTGCTGTCCTTACAGCAGAGATCAGATGAGTCCTTCAGGACTGTAGTGGACACTGAATACACTAGCCTAGCTATCAATTTCCCTATAAAATCAGCAGCAGCTACACTATCCCTCCTCTCACTAAGAATGCAGGATCAGAATGAATCTAAAATGGCTGCTGTCCAGGAGCTGGGAGGGTCTGGGAGGGAGTGTCTGCTGCTGATTGGCTGAAATGTGTCTGCAGACTGTGAGATACAGGGTCAAAGTTTACTCAATGATGATGAATAGGGGGCGGATCGAACATCGCATATGTTCGCCCGCCGCGGCAAACGCGAACAAGCTATGTTCGCCGGGAACTATTCACCGGCTAACTATTCGCAACATCACTAATGTTCGCCCGCCACAGCGAATGCGAACAAGCTATGTTCGCCGGGAACTATTCTCCGGCGAACTATTTGCGACATCACTAGTTGTATACTTTTTTCTTTATCGATATATACAGATATAAACACATATATGCATACAGTATACATATAATAGTGCATTAGAGCCCTTTGCTGTAGCTGAAAACATGATACATCATATTTATACAATATTCATATTTAATAAAGTGTTTAAGTGTATTTGCTGTAAAGATTTCACATTCCAGTGTTCTTCACATAGGGGAACAATATTTTTAAATATATATTCCTATAAATATATATATCTATATATATCTATAAAAATATGTATTTATGAATAAATAGAACATATTCTGCTATTTGAAAAACACTGGAATGGGAAATATTAATATTTCATGTCGGATTAGTGCACTTGAGAAAACACAAATGGGTTTGCCTGACTTGTTGGGAGTTTTTTTCCACTTATCGCATCCAATTGAAGATTATGGGGGAATACGCTAACGCAGTCGCAATATTCCAAGTTCCGCTTTTTGCGTGCATCAGGTTCTGCTCGTGCACAAACATTTTACTTTTAACTTGTAATACTTGAATTGCCCGATGTGCACAAAAAGTAGTTAACGCACAAGTGGGAGCAATAAATAGCGCTCCATTCATAATCTAGCCCATAGAGTTTGTGATTGCTGCTTTATGTGATTTACACTCATTAGTTTGACCTTGGTCAATTATCTTTCATAACAAACTAAAGCATAATGAAGTTTGCCACTATTGATCTTGGCACACCATATTTTATCTTTATTTTCCTTAGTGCCAAATACTACTGCCAAGTCTTAGTTGGAATACAGTTCTTAAATAAACTCAGTATGCCAAAAAGTATCAAATTTAGACTCTTCTGTGGTATATACACTAAAGTCATAAAATACAATGATGTAGTATATTAAAAGTCTAAGTACAAGAGTTATATTGTTAAAAATTGCAATACTGTATAAAACAAGGAAGGAAAATTATTAAAAATAAAAAAACGTATATATAACTGAAATGTGTACAGAAAATTGAACAGAGGACAATATACATTAAATACATTAACCAAAAATTTATGATAAATAAAATATTAAAAAGCCACAGCTAATTTCAATTCTTAGGGGCTTATTTATCAAGACGTCAACTGTGCTGCATTCGCCGGCACCAATACGCTCGCCTGACATCGCCTTTCATCTCTGCCGCGGACCTGAATACGCTCTCCATATTTAACAAAAAAGCTGTCAAAAAGCCACGCTCCAAGTACGGGGCGATGAGCAGCGAACTGTTAATTAACAATCATCGATCTCGCTGCTATTCGGCTTTTTCCCAGCTTTATTTGTATCCTGTCACTAAACACAGCCACTATACTAAACTGTTTAACCACTATCCCGCAGCTCCCGGAGCCCACCGCAACTAAATTAAGTTATTAACCCCTATCCCGCTGCTCCCGGAGCCCACCGCAACTCAAATAAAGTTATTAACCCCTATTCCGCCACTCCCGGAGCCCACCACCACCTACATTATGTTATTAACCCCTAATCTGCTGCCCACTACACCGCCGCCACATACATTATGTTATTAACCCCTATCCCGCCGCTCCCGGAGCCTACTGCAACTAAATAAAGTTATTAACCCCTAAACCGCCAGCCCCCCACATCGCCATAAACTAAATTAACCTATTAACTCCTAAACCTAACAACCAGCTAACTTTATTTTAAATATTAACTCATCCCTACCTTATAATAAATTTAAACTTACCTTTAAAATTACATTAAACTATATTAAATTAATAATTAACCTACCCTAACTATTATACTAAAATTACATTAAACTATATTATTATTATTATTATTCTTTATTTATAAAGCGCCAACAGATTCCGCAGCGCTATTCATATGTAACAAAGATAAAAGGACAGTACAATATGAGACACCAGACAAAATTTAACAAACAAATACAGGAGGTATTGGGAGCTCTTTTCCCGTGGGAACTTACAATCTAAATGGGTAGGAGGGTGAGAAACTGGAGGTGGGGACTGCAAAGGTGGGAATGATGTTAGTGTAAAGTTAGATGATGGCAACTATTAGGCAAGTGGAATTCATTAGTTACTGATTTGGTTATAGGCTTCCCTGAGCAAGGTGGTCTTTAGGGAGCGTTTAAAGGAGGAGAGGTTGGGGGAAAGTCTGACAGTTCGAGGAAGTGCGTTCCAGAGGGTTGGTGCCACACAAGAGAAGTCCTGTAGTCTAGCATGAGAGGAGGTGATGGTAGAAGAAGCAAGGAGTAGATCGTTGTTGGATCTTAGGGGATGGGCTGGAGTATATTTGTTGATGAGTGAGGGCAGGTATGGGGGGGCTGCATTGGTAAGGGCTTTGTAGGTCAGAGTGAGAATTTTGAATTTAATTCTGCTGTGAATGGGGAGCCAGTGAAGAGACTTACAGAGGGGTAAGGCAGATACAGAGCATCAGGAGAGGTGGATTAATCTAGCAGAGGCATTTAGGATGGATTGAAGGGGGAAGAGGCGGGATAGAGGAAGGCCAGTTAGTAGGTTGTTACAGTAGTCAAGCCGGGAAATTACTAGGGAATGGATTAGCTGTTTAGTAGTTTCAGCACTCAAGAAAGGACGAATTTTGGAGATATTGCGTAGGTGGTTGCGACAGGATGAAGAGAGGGATTGGATGTGGGGTATGAAGGACAGATTGGAGTCGAGCGTAACTCCTAGGCAGCGGACTTGGGGTGATGGGGAGATAGTGGTGTCACCGACAGTGATAGTAAAGTTAGAAACTGGAGTAGAATTAGTTGGGGGTATTAGAAGAAGCTCAGTCTTGGACATGTTGATTTTTAGGTGGTGAGAGGCCATCCAGGAAGAAATGCCAGATAAGCAGTCACTGATGTGGGAAAGGACAGAAGGAGAGAGTGCAGGGGTAGATAGGTAGATCTGAGTATCATCAGCATAGAGGTGATAGTTGAAGCCATAGCTACTTATAAGTTTACCCAGTGAGGAAGTATAAATAGAGAAGAGTAGAGGGCCTAGAACAGAGCCTTGAGGTACACCAACAGACAGAGGCAGTGGAGAGGATGAGTCGCCAGCAAATGAGACAGAAAAGGACCTATTAGAGAGATAAGAGTGGATCCAGGAGAGGGCAATGTCACAGAGCCCAAGGGAGCTGAGATTCCATAGGAGGAGAGGGATGGTCAACAGTGTCAAAGGCAGCAGACAGGTCAAGTAAGATAAGTATAGAAAAGTGGCCATTGTTTTTAGCAGAAAGACGAAAGCCAGATTGCAGGGGGTCAAGCAATGAGTTGGAGGATAGAAAGTGTGTTAGGCGATCGAAAACTAGTTTTTCCAGGACTTTAGAAGCTAGCGGAAGTAGTGATATGGGGTGGTGATTTGCAGGAGAGTTGGGGTCGAGGGAGGGTTTTTTGAGGATGGGGTGACCTTTGCATGTTTGAAGGATGATGGAAATGAACCAGTAGTAAGGGATCGGTTGAATATGTGAGTAAGAGCTGGGGTGAGGGTAGAGGACAGAGAAGGTATTAGATGTGAAGGGATAGGGTCAAGGGGGCAGGTAGTGAGGTGTGAGGTAGTGAGGTGTGAGGAAGATAATAGGGAACTCACTTCATTCTTAGTGGTTGGGGGGAAGGTACTGAGAGTGTTGGAGGAGGTGACCGGGGGCAGAGATGAAAGGTTGCAGTCTTGTGGTGGGATGTTACTTCTGATGGTAAGTGTTTTTTTGAAAATGTAGTCTGCCAAGTCTTGAGCACTAAAGTCAGATGAGGGGGGTGGTGCAGGTGGATAGAGGAGAGTGTTTAGGGTTTGAGGAGTGAGAAGATATGAGAGAAGAGAAGTAGTTTTGCTTGGCTAAGTGAAGGGCAGAGAAGTAAGAATAAAGAATGAACTTATAGTGTAGGAAATCGGGTTCAGAGCGAGATTTCCTCCAGGCACGTTCAGCAGCACGGGAGCATTTTTGTAGATAGCATGTTTGCTGAGAGTGCCAGGGCTGGAGCTGACGACCTGAGGTTTTGCATATTTGTGGAGGAGCAAGGGTGTCAAGTGCAGAGGAGAGAGTATTGTTATAGTGGTTTGTAGCAAGGTCAGGGCAGGATACCGTGGAAGTGTGGGGAAGGCGTTTTTGAATAAGATTAGAAAGTTGGAGAGGATCCACAGTGTGCAGATTTCTACAGGTGCGGAGGCGGGGGGTAGAAATAGGTTTAGCCTGTACATTGAGATTATAGGTGAGCAAATGGTGGTCTGAGATGGGAAATGGGCGACAGGTGACATCAGAAGGGGAGCAGAGGTAGGAGAATACCAGATCAAGTGTCCGTCACAGTGAGTTGGGAATAGGGTGGATTGTGAAAGACTAAAGGAGTTTGTGAGTGAAAGAAGTTTAGAGGCAGCAGGGGCAGATGGGTTATCAATGGGGATGTTGAAGTCCCCTAGGATTAGAGCAGGTGTATTTGTAGAGAGAAAGTGAGAAAGCCAGGCAGCAAAGTTGTCGAGGAATTGGGAGGTTGGTCCAGGGGGGCGATAGATAACTGCCACCTTGAGGGAGAGGGGGGAGAAAATGCGGATGCAATGGACTTCAAAGGAGGAGAAGGAGAGAGATGGATGAGGATGGAGATGCTGATAGGAGCAGGAGGGGGACAGTAAGATTCCAACACCGCCACTGTGTCTCTCACCTGGTGTGTGGCTAAAGTGGAGACCGCCATGCGTTAGAGCAGCAATGGAAGCAGTGTCAGAGGAAGAAAGCCAGGTTTCAGTAATTGCTAGAAGATTGAAAGCGTTAGAAACAAACAGGTCGTGAACAGTTGTAAGTTTGTTACAGAGAGAGCGTGCATTCCAGAGGGCACCAAAAAAGAGAGGGGATAAGCGCTGTGGGTTAATGGAGATGAGATTGTTGGGATCGCCTGACCTTGAGTTTGGACTGAGTGGGGGACTATATTAAATTAATAATTAATCGACCCTAACTTTTATACTAAAATTACATTAAACTATATTAAATTAATAATTAATCTACCCTAACGTTTATACTAAAATTACATTAAACTATAAATTAAATTAACTATATTATATATTTAAACATCTAACCCTACTCAAATAATTAAAATCTACACAAAAAATTACAAATGACTAAATTACAAAAAACAAACAACTAAGTTACAAAAAATAACAAACACTAAGTTACACAAAAAAATAAACACTAAGTTACAAAAAATAAAAAATAAATTATCAAAGATTTAAACTAATTACACCTAATCTAAGGGCCCTATGAAAATAAAAAAGCCCCCCCAAAATAAAAAAAACCCTAACCTACAATAAACTACAAATAGCCCTTAAAAGGGCCTTTTGCGGGGCATTGCCCCAAAGAAATCAGCTCTTTTACCTGTAAATAAAAAAATAAAAACAACCCCCCAACAGTAAAACCCACCACCCACACAACCAACCCCCCAAATAAAAACCTAAGGGCATTTAGCTCTATTGCTGCCCAAAGCCCTAACCTAAAAATAAAACCCACCCAATACACCCTTAAAAAATCCTAACACTAACCCCAGAAGATTCACTTACAGTTTTGAAGATCCGACATCCATCCTCCAAGAAGCCAGCAGAAGTCTTCATCCAAGCGGCCGAAGTCTTCCTCCTAGCCCGCAGAAGTCTTCACCCAGACGGCATCTTCTATTTTCATCCATCTGGCGCGGAGCGGCTCCATCTTCAAGACATCCGATGCGGAGCATCCTCTTCAATCAACGGCTTCTTCGGAATGAAGGTTCCTTTAAATGACTTCATCCAAGATGGCGTCTCTTAGATTCCGATTGGCTGATAGAATTCTATCAGCCAATCGGAATTAAGGTTGAAAAAATCCTATTGGCTGTTGCAATCAGCCAATAGGATTGAGCTGGCATTCTATTGGCTGATTGGAACAGCCAATAGAATGCAAGCTCAATCATATTGGCTGATTAGATCAGCCAATAGGATTGAAGTTCAATCCTATTGGCTGATTGCAACAGCCAATAGGATTTTTTCAACCTTAATTCCGATTGGTTGATCGGAATCTAAGGGACGCTTTTTGTATCTTAGTAATTTTGTTTGTGTAGATTTTAATTATTTGAGTAGGGTTAGGTGTTTAAATACATCATATAGTTAATTTAATTTGCAGTTTAATGTAATTTTAGTGTAAAAGTTAGGATAGATTAATTATTAATTTAATATAGATTAATTTAATTTTAGTATAAAAGTTAGGGTAGGTTAATTAATAGTTTAATGTAGTTTAATGTAATTTTAGTATAAAAGTTAGGGTAAATTAATTATTAATTTAATATAGTTTAATGTAATTTTAGTATAAAAGTTTGGGTAGGTTAATTAATAGTTTAATATAGTTTAATGTAGTTTTAGTATAAAAGTTAGGGTAAGTTAATTAATAGTTTAATATAGTTTAATTTAAATTTAAAGGTAAGTTTAAATTGATTATAAGATAGGGATGAGTTAATAATTAATATAAAGTTAGCGGGTTGTTAGGTTTAGGGGTTAATAGTTTAATTTAGTTTATGGCGATGTGGGGGGCTGGCGGTTAGGGGTTAATAGGTTTAGTAAGCGCTAGTGATCTGGGAGGTCAGGGGTTTATACATTTATTTAGTTGCGGTGGGGTCCGAGATCGGCGGGATAGGGGTTAATAACTTTTATTTAGGTGGCAGCAGAGTCGGGAGCGGCGGGATAGGGGTTAATAACTTTATGTAGGTGGCGGCGGTGTCGGGGTGGCAGAGTAGGGGTTAATAAGTTTAATGTAGGTGGCGGGGCAGTAGATTAGGGGTTAATAAGTATAATGTAGGTGGCGGCGGTGTAGGGGCGGCAGATTAGGGGTTAATAAGTATAATGTAGGTGGCGGCGGTGTCGGGCGGCAGATTAGGGGTGCTTAGACTCGGGGGTTATGTTAGGGTGTTAGGTGTAAACTTAAATTTTTTTTCTCCCATAGGAATCAATTGGATATCAGGCAGCAGCGAACATAAGCTTTCGCTGCTTTCAGACTCCCATTGATTCCTATGGCATCCGCCGCCTCCAGGGCGGCGGATTGAAAACCAGGTACGCTGGGCCAGAATAGTGGCTTTGACAAATAAGGCGAATCAAGCTCTCCACAACTACGCTGCGAAATTCCAGCGTATTTGCGGTTGACGGCTTGATAAATAGGCCCCTTAGACTTGTTATTTTGATAATTCAATCTTAAACATATTTTTTTAAAGGATTTAAGAGACCATTTAGCTAAAATTGGGCACCTGGATATTAAACTGAAATTCAAACTTTATAAATCAGTGAACATTATTTCTCCCTGTATCAATGTTTAGTATCCATGTGCACTGATTTGCTATAGAACATGTTGATTTAAAACATGTAACTTCTAGAAATTTGTATTCCAGCTCATGCAGAAAAAGGGCAGCACCCTGTTAGCCAGTGTATTCAAACAAACAAAAATCCTTTTGTAAGAAAATAACTAAAGTGATGTACAGCTGATACCTTTAATAGCTAACTAATAGTGGATAGAAGTGCAAACTTTCCAGACACTGAGGTCCCTTCATCAGAAACAAGTAATAAGACAGATTGAAAATATATACATAGTAAAACATAATGTACTGTACTTCCTAGTGTGTGTGATCCTTGAAAACATTGGCAAGGGAGTATAATAATCGTTTGATATGCATCACGGAAGATGTAGCTTCTGTATAAACCTATTTTTTGTTGCTTACACTAAGTGGCAATTTTAACTTGTTTTAATAAAATATTTGGAAGAGATCTGTGATCAACTTCAGGGGATTCCTTAAAACATATCATAGTTGAGCTGGGATTTGGACATTGTCCACATCTAAACAGTATAAAGCTATTCTGATTTATAATATTTCCATTAAGGTGAGTCAATCAATAGGAGAGCTATATCCACCAAGGAGATATATATACACACTAGAAGGACTTCATATAGTTATATATGCACTGGGAAACAAAAATATGAGGGTGATTGGCTTTATTGCTATTTTTGCTTTATTGCAGTGGTCTGGAACCAAACCCGCAATATATCCGAGGTACGTCTGTATATATATATATATATATATATATATATATATATATATATATATATATATATAAAATTACTTAGTGGAGAGATAGTTTTACCGGTTTATGATGTATATATTTATAATTAATTGTGTGCTAGAAATCTCTATCTCAAAAGACACTCTTGTACAAAATAAGGCTTTGGTGCAGACCCTTTAGAAGTTAGTTTATTTATAACTTTCAAGGAAGAAAATCGTAAAGAGGGTTCAGCCTCTTTTTTACAAAGAAAGGGAATACAGCACTCTTTAATGTATTAAAGCATTTCTTTTATTTTACCAATAAATTAAATTACCATATCATGACTTCATCTAAAAATCACCCTGAGAAACTTCCAACATTCATAAAACATAATAATTACTAACTACTAAGCATAGCAGTTACTGAATAAGCGCCTAAAGTAGCCACATTTATACCATTTTAGCACAGATGTATATGTTCCCTTAGATGCAAACATTTACCCCGTATGAATGCCTTTCAAGAGACAAACAAATGGGATCAAATTTAAACAGGCACTTTTTTTTTATCAAAAATGCTGTTTTCAGTGCTAGCAAATGCACAGTCTTCTCTGCAAATAAGGAATCCTTAAATTTGGGACTTCAAACTTGATCACAAAGACTGTTTGCAAGTGAACGTACCTTAAATCAGTCCCAAAAAAAACATGCATATTAGCAGGCAGGTATGCAAACAAATCATAGCCCAAATTAAAGGGGATGCCCGAAAGTGACCGCTGTATTTCTACCGATCTTAAGGTCTGTCCATATGGCTTTCACCCTTTGTTAAATGGACACAAAACACAAAAAGTACCTTTCCTCATAGGTTTGAATCCTTTTATCAGGATCGGTTCCACATGGCTCTGCTGACCGCCTTCCAGGCCTCTCTTTTCCGAGAGCTCGTTTCTCCTATGAGTGTAATGAACTCAGCTGGCCTCGGTTTATCCTCCTGGCTTACTGGAAAGATTCCCAAAAACAACTCTTTGTATCCAACGTTGTTTACATTGTATACTTTTGCATGGAACACATAGGCAAACAATCCCTTTTTTTTTTTTTTTGCAGCTTGAACTTTGTCTTAATCCTGACAGGCTTTTAAATTTAAAGGTGCTTTCAGCATTAAAACCAAACAATTGCAGAATAAAGCTATTCTGATTTATAATGTTTCCATTTAGGTGAATCAATCAAGAGGAGAGCTATATCCACCAAGGAGATATCTATACACACTAGAAGGACTTCATATAGATATGCACTGGGAAACAAAAATATGAGGGTGACTCGCTTTATTGCTATTTTCACTTTATTGCAGCGGTCTGGAACCAAACCCGCAATATATCCAAGGTACGCCTGTACATATACATATATATATATATATATATATATATATATATATATATATATATATATATTTACCTGTATATATACAGTATTTATATATACATATATATTCTTCGTATTTTGATAAGTACCATTGCAACAGTCTTACCAAAATCTAATTAAAGACACATTAAACACAAATTGCAAATTGCATGGTTATAAACCTTCATATCTGAGAAGAACTTTGCAAAGAAAACTGCAGCATTATTTCGTCAGATTTGTCTATTGTTTTATATGTTTTTCTTCTTATTAATTTCCTTGTCCCCAGAACAAAAGAATTCTGGCTAACAAATCACAAACATTCACATATATAGCATGAACTCTCACCTAGATTACGAGTTTTGTGTTAGAGGCTGTGCGGTGCTAACGAACAGTTTATGCTCACCGCTCACTTACAGACAGCGCTGGTATTACGAGTTTTTACAAACCAGACAAGAAGTGAGCGTTGAGCAAAATTTTGCTCATTACAGCACTCCAATACCAGCGCTGCTTACGTTAGCGGTGAGCTGGTGTAACATGCTCGTGCACGATTTCCCCATAGGGGAGAGCCGGCTGAAAAAAAGTCTAACACCTGCAAAAAAGCAGCGTAAAGCTCCTTAACGCAGCCCCATTGATTCCTATAGGGAAATACATTTTATGTCTACACCTAACACCCTAACATGAACCCCGAGTCTAAACACCCCTAATCTTACACTTATTAACCCCTAATCTGCTGCCCCCAACATCGCCGAACCCTACATTATATTTATTAACCCCTACTCTGCTGCCCCTAATGTCGCCGCCACCTACCTACACTTATTAACCCCTAATCTGCCGCCCCCAATGTCGCCGCCACTGTAATAAACATATTAACCCTAAAACCACCTCACTCCCGCCTCGCAAACATTAGTTAAATATTATTAACGCCTAATATGCCACCCCAACGTCGCCCTCACTATACTAAATGTATTAACCCCTAAACTTAAGTCTAACCCTAACCCTAACACCCCCTAATTTAAATATAATTAAAAGAAATCTAAATAACAATTCCTATCATTAATTAAATAATTCCTATTTAAAACTAAATACTTACCTATAAAATAAACCCTAAGCTAGCTACAATATAACTAATAGTTACATTGTAGCTAGCTTAGGATTTATTTTTATTTTGCAGGCAAGTTTGTATTTATTTTAACTAGGTAGAATAGTTATTAAATAGTTATTAACTATTTAATAACTACCTAGCTAAAATAAATACAGTTACCTGTAAAATAAAACCTAACCTAAGTTACAATTACACCTAACACTACACTACAATTAAATTATTTCCCTAAATTAAATACAATTAAATACAATTAAATAAAATTATCTAAAGTGCAAAAGAAAAACCCCACTAAATTACAGAAAATAATAAACAAATTACAAAAATTTTAAACTAATTACACCTAATCTAATCCCCCTAACACAATAAAAAAGCCCCCCAAAATAAAAAAGCCTTACCCTACACTAAATTACAAATAGCCCTTAAAAGGGCCTTTTGCGGGGCATTGCCCCAAAGTAATCAGCTCTTTTACCTGTAAAAAAAAATTACAAATCCCCCCCCAACATTAAAACCCACCACCCACACAACCTCTAAAACCCACCCAATACCCACTTAAAAAAACTAACACTAACCCCTTGAAGTTCACCTTACCGGGAGAAGTCTTCATCCAACCGGGCCAAAGTCCTCAACGAAGCCGGGAGAAGTCTTCATCCAAGCCAGGTGAAGTGGTCCTCCAGACGGGCAGAAGTCTTCATCCAGACGGCATCTTCTATCTTCATCCATCCGGCGCGGAGCGGGTTCATCTTCAAGACATCCGTCGCGGAGCATCCTCTTCATTCGACGGCTAAGACTGAATGAAGGTTCCTTTAAATGATGTGATCCAAGATGGCGTCCCTTCAATTCCGATTAGCTGATAGAATTCTATCAGCCAATTGGAATTAAGGTAGAAAAAATCCTATTGGCTGATGAAAATTATGATTATTAATAATAATGTTAAAGTGACAGGGAACCCCAACATTTTCTTTCATGATTTGGATAGAACATAACATTTTAATCAACTTAACTTTACTTTACTTTTATTATCAAATTTGCTTCATTCTCTTGTTATCCTTTGCTGAAGGAACATGGCAGCTAGCTGCACACATTTTAGTTAGCCAATCACTAGAGACAAATGTGGGAAGGTACCAATCATCACTAGTGTAGGATATGTGCGTATTATTTTTCAACAATGGATACTAATGCCTAGATTTAGAGTTTTGCGGCCGAAGTGCTGCTTCTAAACAACGCTGGTATTTAGAGTTCTCTGAAGGGCTGCGTTAGGCTCCAAAAAGGGAGTGTAAAGGCATATTTACTGCCACTTCAACTCTCAATACCAGCGTTGCTTATGGTAGCGGCTAGCTGGAAAAACGTGCTCCTGCACAATTCCCCCATAGGAAACAATGGGGCAGTTTGGGCTGAAAAAAAACCTAACACCTGCAAAAAAGCAGCGTTCAGCTCCTAACAGAGCCCCATTGTTTCCTATGGGGAAACAGTTTCTAAGTCTGCACCTAACACCCTAACATGAACCCCGAGTCTAAACACCCCTAACTTTACACTTATTAACCCCTAATCTGCCGACCGGACCTCGCCGCTACTCTAATAAATGTATTAACCCCTAAACCGCCGCACTCCCGCCTCACAAACACTATAATAAATTGTATTAACCCCTAATCTGCCCTCCCTAACATCACCGCCACCTAACTTCAAGTATTAACTCCTAATCTGCCGACCGGAGCTCGCCGCTACTATAATAAATGTATTAACCCCTAAAGCTAAGTCTAACCCTAACCCTAACACCCCCCTAAATTAAATATAATTTTAATCTAACTAAATAAATTAAATCTTATTAACTAAAGTATTCCTATTTAAAACTAAATACTTACCTGTAAAATAAACCCTAATATAGCTACAATATAACGAATAATTATATTGTAGCTATTTTAGGATTTATATTTATTTTACAGGCAACTTTGTATTTATTTTAACTAGGTACAATAGCTATTAAATAGTTATTAACTATTTAATAGCTACCTAGTTAAAATAATTACAAAATTACCTGTAAAATAAATCCCAACCTAAGTTACAATTAAACCTAACACTACACTATAAATAAATTAATTAAATAAATTACCTACAATTACATACAATTAAATAAACTAAACTAAATTACAAAAAAAACAAACACTAAATTACAAAATATAAAAAAGATTACAAGAATATTAGGCTAATTACACCTACTCTAAGCCCCCTAATAAAATAAAAAAGCCCCCCAAACTAATAAAGGTCCCTACCCTATTCAAAATTAAAAAGTAACCAGCTCTTTTACCAGCCCTTAAAAGGGCTTTTTGCGAGGCATGCCCCAAAGTAATTAGCTCTTTTGCCTTTAAAAAAATACAACCCCCCCCACAACATTAAAACCCACCACCCACATACCCCTACTCAAACCCAAACCCCCCTTAAATAAACCTAACACTACCCCCCTGAAGATCTCCTTACCTTAAGCCGTGTTCACCCAGCCGGGAACCGATGGACCAAAAGAGGACATCCGGAGCGGCAGAAGTCTTCATCCTATTTGGGCAGAAGAGGACACCCGGACAGGCAGACATCTTCATCAAGCGGCATCTTCTATCTTCATCCATCCGACGAGGAGCGGTTCCATCTTCAAGACCTCCGGCGTGGAACATACTTCTTCCCCGATGACTAGACAATGAATGATGGTTCCTTTAAATGACGTCATCCAAGATGTCGTCCCTCGAATTCTGATTGGCTGATAGGATTCTATGAGCCAATCGGAATTAAGGTAGGAAAAATCTGATTGGCTGATTGAATCAGCCAATCAGATTCAAGTTCAATCCGATTGGCTGATCCAATCAGCCAATCAGATTGAGCTCACATTCTGTTGGCTGATCGGAACAGCCAATAGAATGTGAGCTCGATCTGATTGGCTGATTGGCGTCCCTCGAATTCTGCACAGCGCCGCCACCTACATAGGGATAATGTAGGTGGCGGCGGTGTGCGGTCGGCAGATTAGGGGTTAAAATTTTTTACTATAGTGGCGGCGATGTGGGGGGACCTCGGTTTAGGGGTACATAGGTAGTTTATGGGTGTTAGTGTACTTTAGAGCACAGTAGTTAAGAGCTTTATAAACCGGCGTTAGCCAAGAAAGCTCTTAACTACTGACTTTTTTTTGCGGCTGGAGTCTTGTCGGTAGAGGGTCTACTGCTCACTTCAGCCAAGACTCTAAATACCGGCGTTAGGAAGATCCCATTGAAAAGATAGGATACGCAATTGGAGTAAGGGGATCTGTGGTATGGAAAATTTGCGGCTTGAAAGTGAGCGTTAGACCTTTACCTACACGACTCTAAATACCAGCGGGCGGCCAAAAGCAGCGTTAGGAGCCCTTAACGCTGCTTTTGACGGCTACCGCAGAACTCTAAAGCTAGGCGTAAGAAAATAAAGCACATTTGACAATAGAAGGGAATTTAAAAGTGTCTTAAAATGACACACTCTATCCTAACATGGAAGTTTAATTTTGACATTCCAATCCCTTTAATAATTAAATTAATAATTGAAACTATGATATGCAATATTGATAATGATTTTTTACATCTATTTTCTACACCAGCACACTTTTGTATTTTATGCATTGTCTATAATAAATATGGAGGAGAATTAAGAGTCATCATCTGGTGTCTCTTTTTCTTTAGTGACACCATCTTCCCATTAGGCTCTTTAAGCAAGTGCTTTGTTTAAAATGCTGTTGTACAGAGCATACTTAAATACACTCTTTAAATAACTATAACTTTTATTAGAAGCATTTTTGCTAATTCATGTCTATTGCAAAAGTGATTATATTCAAAAGTGAAATGCACCTGTGTGAATTCCAGTTTTAGCTGGATTGTTCCTTTAACTCATTTTTACTTATGAACAGGGGTGGACTGACAAGTCGGCAAATCGGCCCTGGGCCGAGGGCCCGGCTTCTTAAAGGGGCCCAATGAATCATACTGATGCTGCAGATTTTTTTTCTATAAATTTTTTTAATTAATACATATATTTTTTTGCCTTGAATCATTTTTATATTTTTGCGGAGGGGGGGTGGGGGGGGCCCGGTGCGGTGGTGGAGGAGACGTGACTGTGAATGATGGAAAGGAAGTGAACTTAGCTCAAGCAGGAGCCGGTTAATGTGACAAGTAGGAACAAAAGACTGGAGCGTGGAGCCTGTGTAACAAGGAAGTTAAGTGCAATATGTGGACCGGTCACGGTCGGTGTGTATAAATCCAGAATCTGGTCCGCATATTAATGATCACCTCATTGCCCAACTGCCCTGGCTCTGTCTGGCTGCTCAGCTCCGCCACCACACGCCGTGTGCACACAATTTTAACTGTGCATTAGAGACTTAGGCGGCAGCTGCAGCAGACAGTGGCCACACATGATTTTCAGTGAAGGAAGGAGCCGAGCTGCTGAGGAAGACTGAGCCAGCCAGGCGGGCCGAGGCGAAGACAACAACGGCTAAGGAGGTAAGTCTGATAGTGAAGGAGCCGGCTGCTGCCAGAGGGGGGCCAGGGATAGATGGCAAGAGAAAAGTGGAGGTAATATATGAACCCAACTATCAGTCTTCTGGCATGGCGTAAATAGCAGTCCCTTTCAAAAGCTTTTAGTTGATCCAAAATAGTTGTCTCATTTTTTTCTGAGATGACACTTGTCTCTGTCGCCTTTATAACCAAAACGGCTCCTGCATCATAGGTAAAATAATCTCAACCCAATCAAAGCTGGGCTTTTAAAGAGATACAAGAGCAAAGCCAGATAAGTCAATGCAAGTCTAGGATTCATGTAAATATCTGCCACTTAAAGGGACAGTCTAGGCCAAAATAAACTTTCATGATTCAGATAGAGCATGGAATTTTAAACAATTTTCCAATTTACTTTTATCACCAATTTTGCTTTGTTCTCTTGGTATTCTTAGTTGAAAGCTTAACCTAGGAGGTTCATATGCTAATTTCTTAGACCTTGAAGCCCACCTCTTTCAGATTGCATTTGAACAGTTTTTTTACCACTAGAGGGTGTTAGTTCACGTATTTCATATAGATAACACTGTGCTCGTGCACGAGAAGTTATCTGGGAGCAGGCACTGATTGGCTAGACTGCAAGTCTGTCAAAAGAACTGAAATAAAGGGGCAGTTTGCAGAGGCTTAGATACAAGATAATCACAGAGCTTAAAAGTATATTATTATAACTGTGTTAGTTATGCAAAACTGGGAAAATGGTAATAAAGGGATTATCTATCGTTTAAAACAATAAAAATTCTGGTGTAGACTGTCCCTTTAATAATTATTACTATATGTAAAATCTAATCTGGTGACAACCCTAGTTTGGCCCATAAGACAATAATCAGGAACATTCTTTTAGAGAAAGACTGAATCCCCATTCCAACCAATTAGAATTTTATTGTGCATACTTTGTATGTCAGACTGTGGCTGTTTTTTAGTTCTTTCTTTAAGCCATTCAAATCTAATAGAAGAGCTGTCTTTTGAATATGTAAGACCATTCAAATAAGTTAACTTTTTAACAAGGAAAAAAAACAAACAAACAAATACGCAAAAATATTCAAAATATGTGTATATGAAGAGGGGTCATCATCTGCATTAAACCTAGCTTTGCTGCCAGTCAATATATTTGCTGCTAGTAAATATAAATAACTTTTCACAGGGTTTCTTGAGCATCACCAATGGCTTCTTGCTAGCTCCAGTACAGTATGGTCTCATGATATTATGTACCCACAGAGAGAAATGCACTCACAGGAACGAACAACCAGCTCAATACCATTGTTAGCCTGTTCTATGGCGATTTACCACCTGGGTGCAATTTCTTTTAGCCCAGCAATGCTTTTCACAGAGTAGAACTTTCCTGTAGTATATCAGTTTGATCCCGCCTATTACGGTCAGTCCAGCGCCGAAATACCAGGCAATTCCTCTCTGAACAAGGAACACAGCAACCCCAGACGATCGTTTCGGCCTTCATTAGGCCTCGTCAGTGAGGTGTAGCAGTACTCCTCTAAGCACACTGAGCAAGGAGTCCACGTCTGGTTTCCCCTTTTTTTTCCCATAGGGAGACTAAATACACACAGAGAGAAATGCACTCACAGGAACGAACAACCAGCTCAATAACATTGTTAGCCTGTTCTATGGCGATTTACCACCTGGGTGCAATTTCTTTTAGCCCAGCAATGCTTTTCACAGAGTAGAACTTTCCTGTAGTATATCAGTCTGATCCCGCCTATTACGGTCAGTCCAGCGCCGAAATACCAGGCAATTCCTCTCTGAACAAGGAACACAGCAACCCCAGACGATCGTTTCGGCCTTCATTGGGTCTCGTCAGTGAGGTTTAGCAGTACTCCTCTAAGCACACTGAGCAAGGAGTCCATGTCTGGTTTCCCCTTTTTCCCATAGGGAGACTAAATACACACAGAGAGAAATGCACTCACAGGAACGAACAACCAGCTCAATACCATTATTAGCCTGTTCTATGGCGATTTACCACCTGGGTGCAATTTCTTTTAGCCCAGCAATGCTTTTCACAGAGTAGAACTTTCCTGTAGTATATCAGTCTGATCCCGCCTATTACGGTCAGTCCAGCGCCGAAATACCAGGCAATTCCTCTCTGAACAAGGAACACAGCAACCCCAGGCGATCGTTTCGGCCTTCATTGGGCCTCGTCAGTGAGGTGTAGCAGTACTCCTCTAAGCACACTGAGCAAGGAGTCCACGTCTGGTTTCCCCTTTTTCCCATAGGGAGACTAAATACACACAGAGAGAAATGCACTCACAGGAACGAACAACCAGCTCAATACCATTGTTAGCCTGTTCTATGGCGATTTACCACCTGGGTGCAATTTCTTTTAGCCCAGCAATGCTTTTCACAGAGTAGAACTTTCCTGTAGTATATCAGTCTGATCCCGCCTATTACG
Organism: Bombina bombina; assembly: GCF_027579735.1. Taxonomy (NCBI): domain Eukaryota; kingdom Metazoa; phylum Chordata; class Amphibia; order Anura; family Bombinatoridae; genus Bombina; species Bombina bombina. The sequence goes on along the minus strand of NC_069499.1, from coordinate 427,147,532 downwards.
GTCAGTCCAGCGCCGAAATACCAGGCAATTCCTCTCTGAACAAGGAACACAGCAACCCCAGACGATCGTTTCGGCCTTCATTGGGCCTCGTCAGTGAGGTGTAGCAGTACTCCTCTAAGCACACTGAGCAAGGAGTCCACGTTTGGTTTCCCCTTTTTCCCATAGGGAGACTAAATACACACAGAGAGAAATGCACTCACAGGAACGAACAACCAGCTCAATACCATTGTTAGCCTGTTCTATGGCGATTTACCACCTGGGTGCAATTTCTTTTAGCCCAGCAATGCTTTTCACAGAGTAGAACTTTCCTGTAGTATATCAGTCTGATCCCGCTTATTACGGTCAGTCCAGCGCCGAAATACCAGGCAATTCCTCTCTGAACAAGGAACACAGCAACCCCAGACGATCGTTTCGGCCTTCGTTGGGCCTCGTCAGTGAGGTGTAGCAGTACTCCTCTAAGCACACTGAGCAAGGAGTCCACGTCTGGTTTCCCCTTTTTCCCATAGGGAGACTAAATACACACAGAGAGAAAAGCACTCACAGGAACGAACAACCAGCTCAATACCATTGTTAGCCTGTTCTATGGCGATTTACCACTTGGGTGCAATTTCTTTTAGCCCAGCAATGCTTTTCACAGAGTAGAACTTTCCTGTAGTATATCAGTCTGATCCCGCCTATTACGGTCAGTCCAGCGCCGAAATACCAGGCAATTCCTCTCTGAACAAGGAACACAGCAACCCCAGACGATCGTTTCGGCCTTCATTGGGCCTCATCAGTGAGGTGTAGCAGTACTCCTCTAAGCACACTGAGCAAGGAGTCCACGTCTGGTTTCCCCTTTTTTTTCCCATAGGGAGACTAAATACACACAGAGAGAAATGCACTCACAGGAACGAACAACCAGTTCAATACCATTGTTAGCCTGTTCTATGGCGATTTACCACCTGGGTGCAATTTCTTTTAGCCCAGCAATGCTTTTCACAGAGTAGAACTTTCCTGTAGTATATCAGTTTGATCCCGCCTATTACGGTCAGTCCAGCGCCGAAATACCAGGCAATTCCTCTCTGAACAAGGAACACAGCAACCCCAGACAATCGTTTCGGCCTTCATTGGGCCTCGTCAGTGAGGTGTAGCAGTACTCCTCTAAGCACACTGAGCAAGGAGTCCACGTCTGGTTTCCCCTTTTTTCCATAGGGAGACTAAATACACACAGAGAGAAATGCACTCACAGGAACGAACAACCAGCTCAATACCATTGTTAGCCTGTTCTATGGCGATTTACCACCTGGGTGCAATTTCTTTTAGCCCAGCAATGCTTTTCACAGAGTATAACTTTCCTGTAGTATATCAGTCTGATCCCGCCTATTACGGTCAGTCCAGCGCCGAAATACCAGGCAATACCTCTCTGAACAAGGAACACAGCAACCCCAGACGATCGTTTCGGCCTTCATTGGGCCTCGTCAGTGAGGTGTAGCAGTACTCCTCTAAGCACACTGAGCAAGGAGTCCACGTCTGGTTTCCCCTTTTTCCCATAGGGAGACTAAATACACACAGAGAGAAATGCACTCACAGGAACGAACAACCAGCTCAATACCATTGTTAGCCTGTTCTATGGCGATTTATCACCTGGGTGCAATTTCTTTTAGCCCAGCAATGCTTTTCACAGAGTAGAACTTTCCTGTAGTATATCAGTCTGATCCCGCCTATTACGGTCAGTCCAGCACCGAAATACCAGGCAATTCCTCTCTGAACAAGGAACACAGCAACCCCAGACGATCGTTTCGGCCTTCATTGGGCCTCGTCAGTGAGGTGTAGCAGTACTCCTCTAAGCACACTGAGCAAGGAGTCCACGTCTGGTTTCCCCTTTTTCCCATAGGGAGACTAAATACACACAGAGAGAAATGCACTCACAGGAACGAACAACCAGCTCAATACCATTGTTAGACTGTTCTATGGCGATTTACCACCTGGGTGCAATTTCTTTTAGCCCAGCAATGCTTTTCACAGAGTAGAACTTTCCTGTAGTATATCAGTCTGATCCCGCCTATTACGGTCAGTCCAGCGCCGAAATCCCAGGCGATTCCTCTCTGAACAAGGAACACAGCAACCCCAGGCGATCGTTTCGGCCTTCATTGGGCCTCGTCAGTGAGGTGTAGCAGTACTCCTCTAAGCACACTGAGCAAGGAGTCCACGTCTGGTTTCCCCTTTTTCCCATAGGGAGACTAAATACACACAGAGAGAAATGCACTCACAGGAACGAACAACCAGCTCAATACCATTGTTAGCCTGTTCTATGGCGATTTACCACCTGGGTGCAATTTCTTTTAGCCCAGCAATGCTTTTCACAGAGTATAACTTTCCTGTAGTATATCAGTCTGATCCCGCCTATTACGGTCAGTCCAGCGCCGAAATACCAGGCAATTCCTCTCTGAACAAGGAACACAGCAACCCCAGACGATCGTTTCGGCCTTCATTGGGCCTCGTCAGTGAGGTGTAGCAGTACTCCTCTAAGCACACTGAGCAAGGAAACCAGACGTGGACTCCTTGCCCAGTGTGCTTAGAGGAATGTGGCTGCACCTCACTGACGAGGCCCATAGGAGGCCGAAACGATCGTCTGGGGTTGTCATGTTCCTTGTTCAGAGGAGAATTGCCTGGTATTTCGGGGCTGGACTGACCTTACTTGGCAGGATCAGACTGATATACTTCAGGAAAGTTTTCTTCTGTGAAAAGCACACTGGTCTAAAAGAGGCTGCTTCCGGGTGGTAAATCGCCATAGAACAAGCCACTGAGCTGTTGTTCGTTCCTGGTAGAGCGCTTCTCTCTTTGTATGCAAATTATTATGACCCTGGGGAAGTCTCCCTATGGGTGATGGGGGAAACCAGACGTGGACTCCTTGCCCAGTGTGCTTAGAGGAATGTGGCTGCACCTCACTGACGAGGCCCATAGGAGGCCGAAACGATCGTCTGGGGTTGTCATGTTCCTTGTTCAGAGGAGAATTGCCTGGTATTTCGGGGCTGGACTGACCTTACTTGGCAGGATCAGACTGATATACTTCAGGAAAGTTTTCTTCTGTGAAAAGCACACTGGTCTAAAAGAGGCTGCTTCCGGGTGGTAAATCGCCATAGAACAAGCCACTGAGCTCTTTGTTCGTTCCTGGTAGAGCGCTTCTCTCTTTGTATGCAAATTATTATGACCCTGGGGAAGTCTCCCTATGGGTGATGGGGGAAATCAGACGTGGACTCCTTGCCCAGTGTGCTTAGAGGAATGTGGCTGCACCTCACTGACGAGGCCCATAGCATGCCGAAACGATCGTCTGGGGTTGTCATGTTCCTTGTTCAGAGGAGAATTGCCTGGTATTTCAGGGCTGGACTGACCTTACTTGGCAGGAACAGACTGATATACTTCAGGAAAGTTTTCTTCTGTGAAAAGCACACTGGTCTAAAAGAGGCTGCTTCCGGGTGGTAAATCGCCATAGAACAAGTCACTGAGCTGTTGTTCGTTCCTGGTAGAGCGCTTCTCTCTTTGTATGCAAATTATTATGACCCTGGGGAAGTCTCCCTATGGGTGATGGGGGAAACCAGACGTGGACTCCTTGCCCAGTGTGCTTAGAGGAATGTGGCTGCACCTCACTGACGAGGCCCATAGGAGGCCAAAACGATCGTCTGGGGTTGTCATGTTCCTTGTTCAGAGGAGAATTGCCTGGTATTTCGGGGCTGGACTGACCTTACTTGGCAGGATCAGACTGATATACTTCAGGAAAGTTTTCTTCTGTGAGAAGCACACTGGTCTAAAAGAGGCTGCTTCCGGGTGGTAAATCGCCATAGAACAAGCCACTGAGCTGTTGTTCGTTCCTGGTAGAGCGCTTCTCTCTATGTATGCAAATTATTATGACCCTGGGGAAGTCTGCCTATGGGTGATGGGGGAAACCAGACGTGGACTCCTTGCCCAGTGTGCTTAGAGGAATGTGGCTGCACCTCACTGACGAGGCCCATAGGAGGCCGAAACGATCGTCTGGGGTTGTCATGTTCCTTGTTCAGAGGAGAATTGCCTGGTATTTCGGGGCTGGACTGACCTTACTTGGCAGGATCAGACTGATATACTTCAGGAAAGTTTTCTTCTGTGAAAAGCACACTGGTCTAAAAGAGGCTGCTTCCGGGTGGTAAATCGCCATAGAACAAGCCACTGAGCTATTGTTCGTTCCTGGTAGAGCGCTTCTCTCTTTGTATGCAAATTATTATGACCCTGGGGAAGTCTCCCTATGGGTGATGGGGGAAACCAGACGTGGACTCCTTGCCCAGTGTGCTTAGAGGAATGTGGCTGCACCTCACTGACGAGGCCCATAGGAGGCCGAAACGATCGTCTGGGGTTGTCATGTTCCTTGTTCAGAGGAGAATTTCCTGGTATTTCAGGGCTGGACTGACCTTACTTGGCAGGATCAGACTGATATACTTCAGGAAAGTTTTCTTCTGTGAAAAGCACACTGGTCTAAAAGAGGCTGCTTCCGGGTGGTAAATCGCCATAGAACAAGCCACTGAGCTGTTGTTCGTTCCTGGTAGAGCGCTTCTCTCTTTGTATGCAAATTATTATGACCCTGGGGAAGTCTCCCTATGGGTGATGGGGGAAACCAGACGTGGACTCCTTGCCCAGTGTGCTTAGAGGAATGTGGCTGCACCTCACTGACGAGGCCCATAGGAGGCCGAAACGATCGTCTGGGGTTGTCATGTTCCTTGTTCAGAGGAGAATTGCCTGGTATTTCGGGGCTGGACTGACCTTACTTGGCAGGATCAGACTGATATACTTCAGGAAAGTTTTCTTCTGTGAAAAGCACACTGGTCTAAAAGAGGCTGCTTCCGGGTGGTAAATCGCCATAGAACAAGCCACTGAGCTGTTGTTCGTTCCTGGTAGAGCGCTTCTCTCTTTGTATGCAAATGATATTATGTACCAGTAACTAGCCAAGCCAATATATTAACAAGTGATTTGCTATTGCTTCACTTGTTATTATATTGGCTTGGCTGGTAGCTGGTTACTAACTTACTGGTACATAATAACAAGAGACCATACTGTACTGAAGGAGCTATCAAGAAGCCATTGGCAATGCTCAAGAAACACTGTGAAAAGTTATTTTATATATATATATATATTGAGGAAGCGGAAGCTCTTCTGTGGATCATGTTGAAAGATACTGATCTATACAGGCCAGGGCATTTTCAAAAGAGCAGGGTTTGAACAAAGCAGATGGAATGTTTTTTTTTTAGTGTGATCACTGCTAAACGGCTGAGGGCCTGCTTAATACCCACATTTCTCCATTTATATTGCTCTTGGGGGGAAATGACCATGCAATTACTTATGCAAAACAGTCAAACAGTTTGACTTAAGCTCTTATAATTATTACCATATAACTGGTTAGTATAAGTCAGGCGAGGCATTTGATTGAAGTTCAAATTAATAGATTAGTTAGTGTAATAGTAAAGTACTGCAGTCTGCTTCAAAATATATATCTGTATATAAGGAACTGGCGAGAAGGCTGTATTTGGGACAAAGGGAACCTCTATAATATATATCTGTATATAAGGATCTGGGGAGGGGGCTGTGTGTGTGACAAAGGGGACCTCTATAATATATATCTGTATATAAGGAACTGGTGAGGAGGCTGTATTTGTGACAGAGGGAACCTCTATAATATATATCTGTGTATAAGGAACTGGCGAGGAGGCTGTATTTGTGACAGAGGGAACCTCTATAATATATATCTGTATATAAGGAACTGGGGAGGGGGCTGTGTGTGTGACAAAGGGGACCTCTATAATATATATCTGTATATAAGGAACTGGCGAGGAGGCTGTATTTGGGACAAAGGGAACCTCTATAATATATATCTGTATATAAGGAACTGGGGAGGGGGCTGTGTGTGTGACAGTGGGAACCTCTATAATATATATCTGTATATAAGGAACTGGCGAGAAGGCTGTATTTGGGACAAAGGGAACCTCTATAATATATATCTGTATGTAAGGATCTGGGGAGGGGGCTGTGTGTGTGACAAAGGGGACCTCTATAATATATATCTGTATATAAGGAACTGGCGAGGGGGCTGTATTTGTGACAGAGGGAACCTCTATAATATATATCTGTATGTAAGGAACTGGCGAGAAGGCTGTATTTGGGACAAAGGGAACCTCTATAATATATATCTGTATATAAGGATCTGGGGAGGGGGCTGTGTGTGTGACAAAGGGAACCTCTATAATATATATCTGTATATAAGGATCTGGGGAGGGGGCTGTGTGTGTGACAAAGGGGACCTCTATAATATATATCTGTATATAAGGAACTGGCGAGAAGGCTGTATTTGGGACAAAGGGAACCTCTATAATATATATCTGTATATAAGGATCTGGGGAGGGGGCTGTGTGTGTGACAAAGGGGACCTCTATAATATATATCTGTATATAAGGAACTGGCGAGAAGGCTGTATTTGGGACAAAGGGAACCTCTATAATATATATCTGTATATAAGGAACTGGGGAGGGGGCTGTGTGTGTGACAAAGGGGACCTCTATAATATATATCTGTATATAAGGAACTGGCGAGGGGGCTGTATTTGTGACAGAGGGAACCTCTATAATATATATCTGTATGTAAGGATCTGGGGAGGGGGCTGTGTGTGTGACAAAGGGGAACTCTATATATATATCTGTATATACAGATTTGTGGAGGTGGATGTGTGTGTGTGACAAAGGGGACCTCTATAATATATATCTGTATAAATGGATTTGTGGAGGTGGCTGTGTGTGTGACAAAGGGAACCTCTATAATATATTTATGAATATAAGGGACTAGAGAGGGAACTGTGCGTGTGACAGAGGGGAGCTCTCTATAATAGTAAATCTGTATATAAGGAACTAGGGAGGGGGCTGTGTGTGTGACAGAGAGAACATCTATTGTCATTGGCTCCATGTGTTCAGTTAGAAACCAGTAGTGCATTGCTGCTCCTTCAACAAATGGTACCAAGAGAATGAAGCAAATTTTATAATATAAGTAAACTGGAAAGTTGTTTAAAATTGTATGCTCTATCTAAATCATGAAAGCAATTTTTTGGGTTTCATGTTCCTTTAAAGTTTAATTTTGACTTTACTCTCCCTTTAAAATTGATTTCTTTAAACCTGCCCTGGTTTCAGTTAAAATGGAGATAGTTTTATCTTTATTTAGTATAGACACCTACTTATAGGATCAGGCATCTCTTATTGAAAGGAAATATACAAATACAAATTATTTTACCTCTTTAGCTGCCAGTAACAAATGGTTTTACCCCCTTGTCTGCCCCTCATTACTTTCTGCTCCAAACTGTAGTGCATATAGACATGGGGATTTTTTGTTGGTGGCATAAGCACTTGTTAATTTACAATATTTAGTTCTTATTAAAAATATTTAAGGAAAAAAATTGTCTCTTTATATGGCAATTAAAAACATAGTGGGGGAGGGGCATATAAAGTGAAAGGAGCAAGGCAGATGGGAGGGGCACATGAGTTGGGAGGGACAATGGGGTGGAGGAGGGGCAGAGGAGGTAGATAGAGCAAAGAGGGGCTGGGGAGCCCTGCCACACTTTTGCCCGGGGGCCCTGGTTGGTCTCAGTCCACCCCTACTTATGAAGGACATCTATCTCATAGAGTAGACATACTTCTTCAAGTTTTGCAGAAGTGACTTTGTGTAAAGGGTCATTATTTATAAGTGCCAGGGCTCCTCTTTATATGTTTTACAATCTCTTTTTATATTTTAGTGAAATCTGCTATAGAGTATATGATAAAGAAAGTACGAATTCCATCCAAATAAAAAACATGGGGAACTGCACTCAAAATGGTAGTGAAAAAAACATTTTAACACCAAATATAAGGAAAAGCAAAATGGGAATTGTAACTTTGCAGACAAAAAAATAACTGTCACAAAACATTTGTACTTTTCACAAATAAAATGTGTCAGAAGTACATGCACAGATCACCAAAATAACAGTAAAAAATAATAATGAAAGGTTACTGCTCATTCCCCAGATTTGCATAACCAACATTGTTATATATACTTTATAACCTTTAATTTTGCCTGTAGGCCAACCCTTATCTCAGTGCATTTTACTAGCATTTTAAATGTTGCACAACAGACAGAAAGTGTTTATTCGTGTGTGCCATATAGATAACATTGTGCTCACTCCCATGGAAAATGATAGTAATAATGGTTGTACAAGAGCCAGCACTAATTGTGTAAAATGCAAGATTGTCTGGAGTTCCTTTGACCTTTAGCTAACCACCCTTGGACTAGTGAGTGGTAGTCTGATTGACCATCTAAACCCAGTGTATAAATATGCCATATATATTCACCTGTTTAGATACCCTTCATATTACTTATAGAAAAATAGATAAATAAATATATATACCTCTCTCTGACCCCCTTATTCACCCCATTGCATTATCAAGGCCTAATGTTTGACCATGTCCCTGGCAGGACTCCAGTTTGAGTCCATAGCGGGAAGAGATTTAGCTTTCTCAGAGGTGCAATTGGGAGTTTAAGGAGTTTAAAACCTTGAAAATATTTTTTTTTCTTTCCTCTTTTTTTTTTACTTATTCTTTTTGCTGAGCTGACTCAATCTTAAATAGCTAGTTAAAATACCACAGAAGAGAATCAAGTACAGGGGTTTTCAGCTCAAACACATTAGATCTTGAGTTAATGGCCAGTGTAGGAATTAGGGAAAATGTCAGTGAAACATTGTTGTATATCATATTGTATTATTTGTTGTGCATACATCTAGCTAAATCTTGGTTCTTTGTCTTGACATGTAGAATTCTCCAAAGCAAACTATTGTACACTGGCGATCTAATGAATCTGTACCATTTATATATGGTACCCACTGCATAAAAACCTTAAAAAAAATAGAAGAAAAAAAAAAGAAAAAAAATGCAATATTGTAAAAAGCACTGAGATAAGGGGAACTCTCCAGGAGCTTAGATACAAGGTAATCATAGAGGTAAAAAGCATATTAATAAAACTGTTGGTTATACAAAACTGGGGAATAGGTAATAAAGGGATTATCTATCTTTTCAAACAGACTGTCCCCTTTAAAAAGTGCTGATTTAAGATTTTACAATTTTGTTTTCATAAAAGCATAAACAGTCAGCTATGTTCTAAAGCATGTTTATTCATACATGGTACTATAGGGCAACAATACATGATAGCCAATATAGCCAATAACTTCTCAATAGTTAGAAAGCAGAAAAAGTCCAAGCAGGTTAGTAAGCACAGACAACCCATGGGGAAGTCCGCCAAGAGATGTTTGGAAAATATTAATCATAAAAATATAGCATTAATGCGGGTGGCCCAGCATTATCGCTCATGGCAGCCATGTTTTTTTTTTTTTTTAGAAAAATCACCATTGTAATAAACTTAGTAGAGGACTATGGTAAGGATGTGTGTTGCAAATTTTCTTTGATCCCCATAGTGGAAGTTTGAATATTTTTCCCAATCCAAGATGGTAGCCACACCATGTGATCTGTCATCTTATTTTGACCAACTATAAATCACGTTAATGATGTCAGTAAACGTGGAAGGTTTGACATCTGTAATGTAAGCAGTCCCAGAAAAGTAGATTTTTAAATGTTTTTAGAATTAGTCACAAAATGCAATATGGCTGCCACATGTGTGGTAATTTTTAATTCAATCCACGTAGTGGTTTAAGAGAAGAGCCTTGATGATTTTTGCACAATAGAAAAATCGGTTGGGTCTCCATGTGACCGATCAGCTTCAAACGAACAATCATTATTCACCGTCACAATGTAAGTTACCACATCAAGTTTCACATCTGGGGCGCGATCCGATATAGATCGTAGTTTGTGGCGCAAGCGAGGGAAACCCCGCCGCCCGTAGTTTCAGCTCGCAACTCGAGCTATCCAATATACCCCGCCGGCAATTGCTAAAGTGCCGTAAGTCGGATAAACCAGCGATGTCCAGAAATCTGCGGAAGAACAAATTTCTGGAGTCCCCAGTGACTTACGGCACTTTAGAAACTGCCGGCGCCTACAAAACCTGACTAAGTTATTAAATCACCCGTACTGTCTAACACGCCTCCCAAACATAGCCCGACACGTATACCCCTCTATCCACTATCCCCCCTCACTCTCCTAATAATAAAAAATGTATTAACCCCTAAACCGCCGCTCCCGGACCCCGCCGCACCTAATAAAGTTATTAACCCCTAAACCGCCACTCCCGGACCCCGCCGCCATCTACATTAACTACCCCGTAATGTGAGCCCCTTACACCGCCGCCACCTACATTAACTAGCCCCTAATGTGAGCTCCTACCCCGCCGCCAGCTACATTAACTGGCCCCTAATGTGAGCTCCTACCCCGCCGCCAGCTACATTAACTAGACCCTAATGTGAGCTCCTACCCCGCCGCCAGCTATATTAAAATTATTAACCCCTAATCTAATCCCCCTACCCCACCGCCAGCTATATTAAAATGATTAACCCCTAATCTAATCCCCCTATACCGCCGCCACCTATATTAAATTATTAACCCCTAATCTAATCCCCCTATACCGCCGCCACCTATATTAAATTATTAACCCCTAATCTAATCCCCCTTACCGCCACCACCAATATTAAATGAATTAACCCCTAAAATACTAAACTATCCCTACCACTAAACCTAAGTCTAACCCTACAAATAGCCCTGAAAAGGGCTTTTTGCGTGGCATTACCCCAAAGTAAACAGCTCAATTGCCAGCCCTTAAAAGAGCTATTTGCGGGCCATTGCCCTAAAGTAACCGGCTCTTTTACCAGCCCTTAAAAGGGCTTTTTGCGGGGCATTGTCACAAAGTAAACAGCTCTTTTGCATCTAATCTAAATCCCCCTACACCGCCGCCACCTTTAATAAATGTATCAACCCCTAATCTAATCCCCCTACACCGCTGCCTCCTATATTAAATACATTAACCCCTAATCTAATCCCCCTACACCACCGCCACCTTTATTAACTATATTAACCCTAATTATATTAGGGTTAATATAGTTATTATATTATATATATTAACTATATTAACCCTAATTATATTAGGGTTAATATAGTTATTATATTATATATATATATATATATATATATATATATATATATATATATATTAACCCTATCTAACTCTAACACCCCTAACTAATAATATCTAATTAATATTAATATTATTAATTAAAATATTCCTATTTAAATCTAAATACTTACCTATAAAATAAACCCTAAGATAGCTACAATATAATTAATAATTACATTGTAGCTATTTTAGGGTTTATATTTATTTTACAGGTAACTTGGTATTTATTTTAACTAGGTACAATAGCTATTAAATAGTTAATAACTATTTAATAGCTACCTTGTTAAAATAATTACCAATTTACCTGTAAAATAAATCCTAACCTAAGTTACAAATACACCTACACTATCAATATATTAAATAAACTACACATATCTAAACTAAAATACAATGAAATACACTAAACTAAATTACAAAAACAAAAAAACACTAAATTACAAAAAATAAAAAAAGATTACAAGAAATAATAAAGCCCCCCAAAATAAAAAAATGCCCTACCCTATTCTAAATTAAAAATTAATCAGCTCTTTTACCAGCCCTTAAAAGGGCTTTTTGCGGGGCATGCCCCAAAGTAAACAGCTCTTTTGCCTGTAAAAAAAAACACAATACCACACCCCAACATTAAAACCCACCACCCATATACCCCTACTCTAAACCCACCCTAACCCCCCTTAAAAAAAACTAACACTAAGCCCCAGAAGATCCCCCTACCTTGAGCCGTCTTCACCCAGCCGAGCCGAACTCTTCATCCAATCCGGGCGATGTCTTCATCCAAGCGGCAAAGAAGAAGTCTTCCATCAGGCGATGTCTTCATCCAAGCGGCAAAGAAGAAGTCTTCCATCCCGGCGATGTCTTCATCCAAGCGGCATCTTCAACTTTCTTTCTTCAGCCCTCCGACGCGGAACATCCAGCTTGCCCGACGACTGAACGACGAATTAAGTTTCCTTTAAATGACGTCATTCAAGATGGCGTCCCTCGAATTCCGATTGGCTGATAGGATTCTATCAGCCAATCGGAATTAAGGTAAGAAAATCTGATTGGCTGATTCAATCAGCCAATCAGATTCAAGTTCAATCTGATTGGCTGATCCAATCAGCCAATCAGATTGAGCTTGCATTCTATTGGCTGTTTCGATCAGCCAATAGAATGTGAGCTCAATCTGTATCACTGATTGGATCAGCCAATCGGATTGAAGGGAGATCTTCTGGGGCTTAGTGTTAGGTTTTTTTTAAGGGGGGTTTGGGTGGGTTTAGAGTAGGGGTATGTGGGTGGTGGGTTTTAATGTTGGCAGGTGGTATTGTGGGGGTTTTTTACAGGCAAAAGAGCTGTTTACTTTGGGGCATGCCCCACAAAAAGCCTATTTAAGGGCTGGTAAAAGAGCTGGTTAATATTTCATTTAGAATAGGGTAGGGCATTTTTTTATTTTGGGGGGCTTTATTATTTTATTAGGGGGCTTAGAATAGGTGTAATTAGCTTAAAATTCTTGTAATCTTTTTTATTTTTTGTAATTTAGTGTTTGTTTGTTTTTGTAATTTAGTTTAGTGTATTTAATTGTATTTTAGTTTAGAAATTTGTAGTTTATTTAATTTATTGATAGTGTAGGTGTATTTGTAACTTAGGTTAGGATTTATTTTACAGGTAAATTGGTAATTATTTTAACAAGGTAGCTATTAAATAGTTATTAACTATTTAATAGCTATTGTACCTAGTTAAAATAAATACCAAGTTACCTGTAAAATAAATATAAACCCTAAAATAGCTACAATGTAATTATTAATTATATTGTTGCTATCTTAGGGTTTATTTTATAGGTAAGTATTTTGATTTAAATAGGAATATTTTAATTAATAATATTAATATTAATTAGATTTATTTTAATAAGAATTTAGTTAGGAGTGTTAGAGTTAGATAGGGTTAATATAGTTAATATATAATATAATAACTATATTAACTATAGTAACCCTAATATAATTTGGGTTAATATAGTTAATATATATAATATAATAACTATATTAACTATATTAACCCTAATATAATTAGGGTTAATATAGTTATAGGTGGCGGCGGTGTAGGGGGATTAGATCAGGGGTTAATGTATTTAATATAGGTGGCGGCGGTATAGGGGGATTAGATTAGGGGTTAATACATTTATTATAGGTGGCGGCGGTGTAGGGGGATTTAGATTAGAGGCAAAAGAGCTGTTTACTTTGTGACAATGCCCCGCAAAAAGCCCTTTTAAGGGCTGGTAAAAGAGCTGGTTACTTTAGGGCAATGGCCGGCAAATAGCCCTTTTAAGGGCTGGCAATAGAGCTATTTACTTTGGGGTAATGCCACGCAAAAAGCCCTTTTCAGGGCTATTTGTAGGGTTAGACTTAGGTTTAGTGGTAGGGATAGTTTAGTATTTTAGGGGTTAATTCATTTAATATAGGTGGCGGCGGTATAGGGGGATTAGATTAGGGGTTAATAATTTAATATAGGTGGCGGCGGTATAGGGGGATTAGATTAGGGATTAATTAATATAATATAAGTGGCGGCGGTATAGGGGGATTAGATTAGGGGTTAATAATTTAATATAGGTGGCGGCGGTATAGGGGGATTAGATTATGGGTTAATCATTTTAATATAGCTGGCGGCGGGGTAGGAGCTCACATTAGGGGGTAGGTAATGTAGATGGCGGCGGTGTAGGGGCTCACATTAGGGGGTAGGTAATGTAGATGGCGGCGGTGTAGGAGCTCACATTAGGGGGTTATACATTTAATGTAGGTGGCGGCGGGGTCCGGAAGCAGCGGTTTAGGGGTTAAATACTTTATTAGGGATTGCGGCGGGGTATCGCGGTTGACAGGTAGATAGACATTGTGCATGCGTTAGGTGTTAGGTTTTATTTAGCAGCTAGTTTAGGGAGTTACGGGGCTCCAATAGACAGCGTAAGGCTTACTACGCCTGCAATTTGTGGCGAGGTGAAATGGAGTAGGATTTCTGCATTTTCGCCACGTAAGTCCTTACGCTGTATATTGGATACCAAACTGCGCTGGTTTGGTATACCTGTCTATGGGCCAAAAAACTACGGCCGAAGGCAGAAATATACGAGCATAACTTCTATGTTACGCCATATATGTGATACCAAACCAGCGCAAATTTTGGCGTCGCCGGCTTTTGCGGGCGACGATTTATATCGGATCGGGCCCCTGTAGCATTAGTGATTGTTGTGGAGCAGAAGATTTTAAAAATGATTTGCAAAATTAGTCACACAAAAAATATGGATGCCAGACCATGAGACACAGAAAGTTCATGTTGCACCAATAGTAACAGCAGCTTTATTAGTAATAATGTACCAAGCATTTACAATAAGCAATTTAGATTTTATGAGCAAATTTTAAAAGTGGCAAAATAATAATAATAATAGGTTGCCTTCTTTTTTGCTTGGTCACCTAATAAGACATATAGAGACTAGAAGTAGAAAACAAAGTGCAATAATCCATACTGTTCCACAAGAAAGCGTGTAGCAAGCAATATAATTATTTAACAAAATGATCTAACAAAATAGAACATTTAATAATTCCATTGGAATGTCTCTCGAATTACTGTATGCACCCATACAGTCGTTAACAACCAAGGACGTGCCTGGTACGTCCTAAGGGTTTTCAAGCACTGGAAGCGATCGTGATCACTTCCAACCGCTTGCAGGGTATTGCAGTGATGCCTCGATATTGAGGCATCATGCAATACCCTTTGCTAAGCAACCGATGCAGTGGCCCTCTCTGCATTGGCCAGAGATAGTGCCGATCGTTGGTGGCGTGGGAGGGTATAGAGGGAGGTGGGTGGGCGGCCTATCATTGGAGGAGGCGGGAGGAGTGCGGGAAGGGGGCGTGAATTGGGGCAGAAGCGGGTGGGACTATGCCAGTGAGTGGGAAGGAGGGAGAAGGGGGAAGGAGGAGAGGGGACACCTATGTGGGATCCATGTCTGGAAAGGGATCTGGGAGGGGGGGTATGCTGAGGGGGGGCAGCTACACTATGAGAAAATGATTTTTTTTTTTTTGTTTTTTGTTTTTTTTAGAAAAATTACAATTTAGAGCAAACTGGGTACTGGCAGACAGCTGCCAGTATCTAAGATGGCTGCAAATAGGTAGAGGGGGGAAGGTTAGAGAGCTGTTTGGGGGGCTCAGAGAGGTTGGATGGTAAGGGGGGATCCTACACTGCAGAAAATATATAATATATTTTTTTTGTTTTTTAAACCTCTTATTTTTATACTGGCAGACTTTCTGCTAGTACTTAAGATGGGGGTGACCTTTGGTGGGTGGAGGAGGGAAGAGAACTGTTTGATATGGGTTAGGGAGGGATCAGGGGCTGGGATGAGTCAGGTGGGAGGCTGATCTCTACACTAAAGCAAAAATTAACCCTACAAGCTAGCTAATTAACTCCTTCACTGCAGGGCATAATACAAGTGTGGTGCGCAGCAGCATTTAGTGGCCTTCTAATTTACAAAAAGCAATGCCAAAGCCATATATGTCTGCTATTTCTGAACAAATGAGATCCCAGAGAAGCATTTACAAACATTTGTTCCATAATTGCATAAGCTATTTGTAAATAATTTAAGTGAGAAACCTAAAGTTTGTGAAAAAGTTAACAATTGTTTTTTATTTGATCGCATTTGGCGGTTAAATGGTGGCATGAAATATACCAAAATGGGCCTAGATCAATACTTTTGGTTGTCTACTAAAATATATATATGCATGTGAAGGGTTATTCAGGGATTCCTGACAGATATCAATGTTGCAATATAACTATCACTAACTTTAAAAAAAAAATGGTTTGGAAACTACTACTTGCTACTTGTACTTATTGCCCTATAACTTGCAAAAAAAGAACATGTAAACATTGGGTATTTCTAAGCTCAGGACAAAATTTAGAAACTATTTAGCATGGGTGTTTTTTGATGGTTGTACGTGTGTAAAAGATTTTGGGGGTCAAATTTAGTTTTTTCAATTTTTTCATCAAATTTTATAATTTTTTTATAGTAAATTATATGATAAGATGAAAATAATGGTATCTTTAGAAATTCCATTTAATGGAGAGAAAAGCATGATATAATATGTGTGGGTACAGTAAATGAGTAAGAGGAAAACAGCTAAACACAAGCACTGCAGAAATGTAAAAACAGCTATGGTCCTTAATGTTAAGGAAATTGAAAAATGGTCTGGTCACTTAGGGGTTAAATTCTGCAGCAGTAGTGATACACATTCACGTCAGTGACATTGTTATCTTTTTTGACAAGCTGTATTAGGTACTTGAGTTTAGGGTGCATAATACAGAGCGTGAGCTGTACAATTTTTCAATGAATGCATGTTTATATATAATTCCTAAGGGGTTTTTAATATTTATCATGTAACTATTAAACTGTGTAAAAAACTGCAAAAATGTAAAGCTTCTGCTCTCTTTTATGTGAGCTAAACTGAATTGGTAGGTGCAGATGTTAAAAAGACGGTAACCACTAATGTATGAAAGTACTCTGCTTCTATTACATGATGCAACAATATGTGCATTCCAAGATGGCGACATCCAAGGTGCAGAGCTTTACCAACTGGCTTCTATAAAAGGCTAAACTGAGACAAAGGATTTAAAAAGAGCTGCAAGTACAGAATGAAAAAAATGTTAGCATGATGAATAAGAACGTTGCTATTGAAGTAGTACCCATCTGTTTAATGTCCCTTTAAATAAGCAAAATTAATTTAAGATTTTATGTAATAGTTATCTTCAGTTAGCAACAAACATATTAAAATGTTTTTACATAGCCCACATATAGAAAGGCTCTCTTTAAAATAGGAAATTGCTAAGGGTATACAGGCAATAAACATGCTAATTTGACATATGTTAAATAAATTATACTATTTGTGTAGACTACGCTGCACTTGTTTAGTTTATCTGAATCTCCAAGTTAGATTAGTTTAGCCAAGCACAATTAAACTATTTGCAAGACAACCTGTAGAACTATTAGCGTTATGCAATAACTTTAATTTACAACTTCCAATTACCTAGAAAAAAATGCAGTAGAACCTATTTTAAACAATTAAATTAAATATTTTTTTAAAATACAGTAAACCCTGCAAACTCACCTTCAACAAAAAGATATTGGGGTGATATAGTAAACTTAATGCACTGCTTTCTGTGCACAGGGAGGCCTTTAAAATATGTGTGTTTAACATGCTTGTATTGGTATTATTTGTATTCCAGTTATTATTATTATTATTATTATTATTATGTTTTTTTCAAACTCTAAGAAAAGAATTGTGGTAAAATGAAATGAACATCAACAAGTGCAATGTTACAATAGATGTTACAAATAAAAAATGCTGCCTACACTAATTAAAAGAATAAAGAAAGAATGTATAATGAAAAGCTTTAGTTCATTCCTTTTGATGCAAAAAGAGCAACTCAATAAAACAGCTACACATCCCAACACTATGAATCCCTAAAGCAACATAATCCCCAATGCAACCTAACCCCATTACACTATTAACCCCTAAAAGGACATAACTCCCAACACAACCTAACCCCATTACACTATTAACCCCTAAAAGGACATAACTCCCAACACAACCTAACCCCATTACACTATTAACCCCTAAAATGACATAACTCCTAACACAACCTAACCCCATTACACTATTAACCCCGAAAATGACATAACTCCTAACACAACCTAACCCCATTACACTATTAACCCCTAAAATGACATAACTCCTAACACAACCTAACCCCATTACACTATTAACCCCGAAAATGACATAACTCCTAACACAACCTAACCCCATTACACTATTAACCCATAAAATGACCTAACTCCCAACACAACTTAACCCCATTACACTATTAACCCCTAAAATGACATAACTCCCAACACAACCTAACCCCATTACACTATTAACCCCTAAAATGACATAACTCCCAACACAACCTAACCCCATTACACTATTAACCCCTAAAACGACCTAACTCCCAACACAACCTAACTCTGTTACACTACTAACCCCTAAAACAACATAACCTCCAACATAACTTCCAACACAACCTAACCCCATTACACTATTAACCCCTACAAACATAACCCCCAATAATACTTAACTCCTAAAGCAACATAAGCCACAGCAGTAAACAAAACCAAAATATCTTAAAAACTAAAATCTCACAATAATAAACCACAACAAAGTAAAAAACATTAAAGCAAAAAACAACAACAAGAGCAACAAAGTAAACAACCATTAAAGCAAAAGACAACAACAAAACAAGAACATTTTGGTTATTGCACTTTAATGGTTAATAGTGTAGTGGGGTTGTGTTGGGTGTTATGGCACTTAAGGACATGCAAAATACACCTTTAGGAGTTTCTTTCATAATTATTATTTGAGGAAATTAGTTTCCTCGAATATTTGTCTGCCGCACTGTTTAAACAAAAAAAATATTGAATATTTGTAGAAAATCTACATTTGTTTTCGTTAAATGAATGTAAACATTCCTTTGATACATGGGGACAAATTTCACCTGTAGCTTTATATTTACCTTTAGCATGCTGCAGAGTCGCACTGATTCTTCATAGAGCCCCCAGGCCATGCTTATGGGAGGCTTGGCATGACAGATTCCTGAGCCTGTGCTAAAGGACATTGCTAAGCCTCCTGTTAACTTGGCCTAGAACTCTAAGAAGAAGGGTCAGGATTAGCGCGGCTCTTCAGTGCACTAGAGGTAAGTATGTTAACCTCTACAGGTCACGTAAAGAAAGCCAATGAACACTGAGTATTTATTTGTTTTATTAAATGTAGTTAGTGCATTTGCTTGGATATTTGTTTAGTGAAAACTAAATGAATATCTGTTTTTGTTACGAATTTGCATTAATAATGAAACAAATGCACATGCCTAGTTTTATGTAAAACTATCTGAAACCTAGGTTTTTAATATGTTGCAAACTGCATAAACCAGCTATTTTATTTGCACCATGAAAATTTTAAAAAAATTGCTTTTGACCTCCTAGGGAGCATTGCATAAGCACAATTTTCACACACAAAAACAGAGGTATTTTGCCATAACTACAGTTAGTTGTCATGTGCCCATATTTTCAAATCTACATAATGTGCTGTTTTTGTTGGTTATTACCCTTTTACATATACAGTATTGTGCAAAGGTTTTAGGCAGATGTGAAAAAAACTGTACAATAAGAAGTCTTTCAAAAATAGAAACATTACTACTTTATGTTTATCAGTTAACAAAATGCAAAGTGCAATGCAAAAATAATCTAAATCAAATCAATATTTTATGTGACCAGTTGTAAAACAAATGGTCCTCTGTATAACTTCAACCAATCACACAGTCACTAGTGATGTCGCAAACATAAAAATTTGGGTTCACGAACGGCGAACGTGAACTTCCGCAAAAGTTTACGAACCGCCATAGACTTCAATAGGCAGGCGAATTTTAAAACCCACAGGGACTCTTTCTGGCCACAATAGTGATGGAAAAGTTGTTTCAAGGGGACTAACACCTGGACTGTGGCATGCCGGAGGGAGATCCATGGCAAAACTCCCATGGAAAATTACATAGTTGATGCAGAGTCTGGTTTTAATCCATAAAGGGCATAAATCACCTAACATTCCTAAATTGTTTGGAATAATGTGCTTTAAAACATCAGGTATGATGTTGTATTGAGCAGGTAGTGTAAGGGTTACGCCCGCTTCACAGTGCGCAGTGTAGGTGATATACCTGCCCTGACCATGCTTTGCAGACCAAGAATCAGTGGTCAGATGGACCCTTGCCCCAACACTGTGTGCCAGACATGCCATTATAGCAGACTTATATGGCTTTGGCGTTGCTTTTTGGTAATTAGAAGGCTGCTAAATGGCATAAATGGTTGTAAATGCTTCTCTGGGATCCCCTTTGTTCAGAAATAGCAGACTTATATGGCTTTGGCGTTGCTTTTTCGTAATTAGAAGGCTGCTAAATGCCACTGCGCACCACACGTGTTTTATGCCCAGCAGTGAAGGAGTTAATTAGGGAGCATGTAGGCAGCTTGTAGAGTTAATTTTAGCTTAAGTGTAGTGTAGTAGACAACCCAAAGTATTGATCTAGGCCGGTAATGTGAAAAAACTGTGCGCAAGATAGCACCAGGCTTCTCCAACCCTATAGTCCCTAACGTATAGGGAAAAAAGAGAAGATGTTAGAAAAGTGTATGGAGAAGTGCTAAAAATCTAAAGGTGCATCAGTGAATCACAAAAGCAGATATATCAAATGGCTATCCCAGAAAATTTATTAAAACATATTTCAATAGAAAACATAAAATGTAAAAATCGGACGTCTCTGATGTAAATTAAAACCAAAGATAAAACTGAAAATAAGTGCTGTTGCCACTTAGGGAGATAAAGTCTCTGATATGGTGCTGTAAATTACGATGCAAGGGGCCTCTGTGACGTCACGAGCCACACACGCGCCTCACGGAGGTGCAGTTTGCAAGCCGGTCGAATTAAAGACAACTCCTGGGAGGAAGGTAACACATATTATTCTTACCCTAATCTGGATCTCGTTTGGCGAGACTTTCTTTGTGTTTGAGGCAGTGGCGTAGCGTGGCTTCTCAGCGCCCAGGGCAAGGCAAGAATTGCCCCCCCCTAATCCATTAGCACTGACTGAGTCTCTTCCACCAGTACAGTAGGGATTGGCAAATTTGCTTTGAATATAGGAGACAGCTCAACAACTTAGGAGACAGGTTTTTGTTTTAAAACAAACAAAGCTTTATTTTAACAACAAAAATATATACTATATATATATATAGAATTCTAAACTCTACATTCATCCTTAAAAATTAGGATTCAATATGGTTGCAGGCAACCATTACTTTATTATATACATTAAGTAAGTACATTATATAACTTAACAATTAAATTTTTTATGGTTTAATATTTAAACATGGGATTTAATTTTTAAATACATCTGAGCCAGCATGCCAGAGTGTGAGAGTGATCTATGCTGCTTTAAAGTGAAAGCCAGTTATTTTTTTTAATTCATTTTTAACCTGGTTAAAACATACAAGATGTAGATCATTTACATCTTGTATGTTTTATTTTACCCAGGTTAAAAATGAATTTGAAATAAAATAACCAGCTTTCACTTTAAAGCAGCATAGATCACTCTCACACTCTGGCATGCTGGCTGGCTCAGACTCTGGGTCCTTTGGAAGTTGGAATTTGGCTGGCTGGCTGGCTCAGAGTGACTCTGGGTCCTTTGGAACTTGGCTGGCTGGCCCTGCGACGTCACCTGGGTAACAGTAGAGGCTAAGCTGCATTTTGCGTGCGTTGCCATTTCCAATCCCTATTCCCCAGGGCCCAGGCAAAAACAGGGGCTGTAATAATTTAATTATAATTCTGGCTGGCAGTGGCACTGGTGGTCTGGTTCTGATACGGTCCCGGTGATGAGTTTGGTAATTTCTGTTGACACTACTTACCTTATCATTGCGGGCGCGGCGTACTAGTCAGTCTGACTCCACTCTGGCTCTGCTGCTCTGACTTCTTCCTCCCTCCTGACATGTGCGCTGGGAGTGGGAGTGGACCGTGCTAACTAGTGGCATAAACACTAGTCTAGCAGCAGGTAACGGTCGGATAGGATTACACTCATAAAATTATGATAATTAAATCATTACACAGCACATCTTGACTTCAGAGTAGTAGACAGTTCACTTGAGAGACAGAACGGCTGGGCGCAGGCGCCTGTCAGATTTTTTAGCCTCCCTGTAGCGCCGCTGGGAGTGGGACTGTCTACTGTCTTGAGATGGTGGGGACTGGGGAGGCTGGGAGCCAAGCATTTTGCGCCCCCCAGAATTTTGCGCCCGGGGCAACCGCCCCTGTGGCCCCCCCCACGCTACGCCACTGGTTTGAGGGGCCCCTTGCATCGTAATTTACAGCACCATATCAGAGACTTTATCTCCCTAAGTGGCAACAGCACTTATTTTCAGTTTTATCTTTGGTTTTAATTTACATCGGAGACGTCCGATTCTTACATTTTATGTTTTCTATTGAAATATATTTTAATAAATTTTCTGGCATAGCCATTTGATATATCTGCTTTTGTGATTCACTGATGCACCTTTAGATTTTTAGCGCTTCTCCATACACTTTTCTAACATATTGATCTAGGCCCATTTTGGTATATTTAATGCCACCATTTCACCGCCAAATGCGATCAAATAAAAAAAAATTGTTCACTTTTTCACAAACTTTAGGTTTCTCACAGAAATTATTTACAAACAACTTATGCAATTATTGCATAAATGGTTGTAAATGCTTCTCTGGGATCCCCTTTGTTCAGAAATAGCAGACTTATATGACTTTGGCGTTGCTTTTTGGTCATTAGAAGGCTGCTAAATGCCACTGCGCACCACACGTGTTTTATGCCCAGCAGTGAAGGGGTTAATTAGGGAGCATGTAGGCAGCTTGTAGAGTTAATTTTAGCTTAAGTGTAGTGTAGTAGACAACTCAAAGTATTGATCTGGCCCAATTTGGTATATTTAATGCCACCATTTCACAGCCAAATGCGATCAAATAAAAAAAATTGTTCACTTTTTCACAAACTTTAGGTTTCTCACAGAAATTATTTACAAACAACTTATGCAATTATGGCATAAATGGTTGTAAATGCTTCTCTGGGATCCCCTTTGTTCAGAAATAGCAGACTTATATGGCTTTGGCATTGCTTTTTGGTAATTAGAAGGCTGCTAAATGTCACTGTGCACCACACGTGTTTTATGCCCAGCAGTGAAGGGGTTAATTAGGGAGCATGTAGGGAGCTTGTAGAGTTAATTTTAGCTTAAGTGTAGTGTAGTAGACAACCCAAAGTATTGATCTAGGCCCATTTGGGTATATTTCATGCCACCATTTCACCGCCAAATGCGATCAAATTTAAAAAAACTTAAATTTTTTCGCAATTTTAGGTTTCTCACTGAAATTATTTACAAACAGCTTGTGCAATTATGGCACAAATGGTTGTAAATGCTTCTCTGCGATCCCCTTTGTTTAGAAATAGCAGACATATATGACTTTGGCGTTGCTTTCTGGTAATTAGAAGGCCGCTAAATGCTGCTGCGCATCACACGTGTATTATGGCTAGCAGTGAAGGGGTTAATTAGGTAGTTTGCAGAGAGCTTGCAGGGTTAATTTTAGCTTTAGTGTAGAGATCAGCCTCCCACCTGACACATCAGACCCCCTGATCCCTCCCAAACAGCACCCTTCCCTCCCCCACCCCACAATTGTCCCCGCCATCTTAAGTACTGGCAGAAAGTCTGCCAGTACTAAAATAAAAGGTTTTAAAAAAAAATTATTTTTTTTTTAGCATATTTACATATGCTGTGGTGTAGCATCCCCCCTTAGCCCCCAACCTCCCTGATCCCCCCCAAAACAGCTCTCTAACCCTCCCCATCTGTCTTATTTGCGGCCATCTTGGGTACTGGCAGCTGTCTGCTATTATTTCACAGATATGAGTGGTGGCACGCTGTGAGCCTGACACACACGCTGGCAGGCAGGCAATTGCAATTAGATTACACAGAAAAAAAAAAAGCAGACTTATGTTCTAGCCCTAAAAAGGGCTTTTTGAGGTGCTGTCCTTACAGCAGAGATCAGATGAGTCCTTCAGGACTGTAGTGGACACTGAATACACTAGCCTAGCTATCGATTTCCCTATTAAATCATCAGCAGCTACACTGTCCCTCCTCTCACTAAGAATGCAGCTTCCAAATTAATCTAAAATGGATCCTGTCCAGGAGGTGGGAGGGTCTGGGAGGGAGGGTCTGCTGCTGATTGGCTGGAATGTGTCTTCTGACTGTGAGGTACAGGGTCAAAGTTTACTCAATGAAGAGGTATAGGGGCGGACCAAACATTGCATATGTTCGCCGTCTGCAGCGAACGCGAACATGCTATGTTCGCCGGGAACTATTCGCCGGCGAACTATTCGCGACATCACTAACAGTCACACCTAAACTGTTAATTTTATTGGTGGTGATATATTAATACATATGCTTTATATATGTAAAGGACATATGACGTCCAGTTGTTTTAGACATCCCAATGTGGATGACCTCTCCTATATGATTCCTAAGTGCTCTTGATTGTATAGAGTGTTGCATCTCATTAATACATACCCCTAAAGGCCATGAAGGGCATTGAATACATGGAGGGGTGTTTATGTTAATACTTTATGAAATGTGCCTTGTAACTGTGTTTGACATTGTAATAAATAAACACACATATATATATATGTATATATATATACACACACACAGTATATGGATATGTTAAAAAATAATCATGTTGTTTTTCTTTTTAAATTATGCAGATTAAATTTTTTGGATAATATATCAAAACTTTCCTTGAGTAATGTGACATACATTTGACAGTTTTATTTATTTTTGTGAATATATGTCAGCCACTGTTCTGATTTTTGCAATCATGAAAAGAAATTGAAAAAAAAAGTATTTTTATTAATCTGTATGTCGTAATTTAGTAGTGTGACATCTGTTACAGAAATGGGCTATTAGGCAGTGGCCCACATGAAGTTCTAAGGAATATGATACAGTAAATATGAAGTATACAGGTAAAGTCAATATTCAAAGGCGTTGAAATGAAGCTTTGAAGTATTTATGTTGTTGCAAACCAGGCTTCTCTCTGGAGCCTCCTCAAGCCCATTCTCAGATTCTTGCTCCTCCTTTTCCACAACCAGATGCATCTGTAATTCCCCAAAAAGGCCATAGCACTGGCCAGATTGTGCAAACAATAGTGTACTATTATAATGTTGATTACCTTTAGAGGGGGCAGTAGAAAAAGGTCCCACCAGAGTGATCTAAACACCTGAACCATGATTTTAATACCCCAAAGGTGTACCCAATGATGTTTCAGCACCTCATGCTGCCTTGTTATAGGTGCTCTGTACTGGACTTGGATTTTGAGTGATTGTCATATGTAGTCATGCCCTGCACTCATATCCCTTGTAACATAGGGAAGGGGAAAGGCAATGTGGGGCCATATTGGAGTGGGAGGAGTGAAGGATGGAGTGTTTTTGGGCAACAGCAGGCAGCAACTTGTATGCAAGCCCAGAATTTGAGTGAATCCCATGAGGGAGCAGTAGTGTGCAGGTTGAAGAGGCTGGGATGAGAGGATGTTGAGTATCATGCATATCAGGTGGTACCATATTTCATGGGTGTAGCTGCCGGATAATGACTTTGTAATGTGGCATTGTAGTATTGTTTACATCAGGAAGCTTAATTGGTACATGCTTTTGCCACATGTACGTATGCTAGACAGGTGTATGTGCATTTTGAGCATTCCCACTATATAATGGCTGTAGGTAGTTATCATCAATGTGATGTGAGGAGTTTGGTGTGACCATATCAAGTCATCATTTCCATTTAGCCACATTGAGTTGTATTTTTAGGCTGCAAAGCATGTCTATTGCATGTATCCATTGTTGAGGGTTGTACTTGAGATTATAATTAGTATGCAGGGGAGTGCAGCCATTGGCCTAGATTTAACATTGGCGAGACAGACGGCAGCAGATATCTCCGCCTTTGTTTGCCCGGCTAGCAGGCAGCAATATGCTGTCTGCATTTACCATTGCACACGAGGGGAAGTGTGCAACGCCACCTCTTGCTCGTCCATGGCCAATCTTGTGCGAGCAGTGGCTGTCAATCACCCTGGATGGAAAAGTCTGGGGGGAATAAGTTCTGCCACTATTTAGTTGGTGAAGTGGGTTAAGAAGCAGCGTTCTGATGACCCCTGCTTCTTAACTCTCGGCTTCAGGCTCATTAATGTGAGCCTGCTGCTGTAGGCACTCTGAAGCTGCTCTTGTAGCTTCTTAAATGGGGCCCATAGTGTTGAGTTTGGTTTGTGTTTCTGAACAAGAGGACTTATACATGAGGTGGCTTACCCCACAACCATCCTTATAGGAATCCTTCTGCCACAAACCTGTCAATGCTGGTTGATTGATGTAGGGAATGCTGCATTGACAGAGAACAGAAGTGTTTGTGGTTCCTGTATAGCACCTCTTGTTCTTGTGGTGCATTCTATTGCACCTAGGACAGTGGGCAATCCTTCCTGTTTGTATAATTCCTTCTGGACACTATGCCAGGCCTCAGGAGTTAAGAGAAGGGAAAAACAACCTCTGAAATTGAGTGTGAAGGGCAGTCAAGTAATGGGGCAGCAGAGGCCAAAAATGTATCCAACTTAACATGCATGCCAACCCAGATTCTGCCCTATTAGCCAGAGACTGTGGGTCCAAGTCATCCTTGATGAGGTTGTATAGTTTAAGGAGACTTGTGCATTTTAATTATTACTTCTTGATTATTTCCACATGCCTCAAGACATCAAGTAAAGCCTTCAACATAGTATCAAAAATACTCTATGTCTACCATTTGGTTGTCCACCCACCTTCTCCAAACTGTCCAGCATCTTTCATCATCTCATCAGACCTCCCATGCACTCTCTAATGGCGAGCTTCAACCTCAATTACTCTTTTTTTGGATAGCCACTCTCACTAACTGACCAAGCCAGTCATCCTCATTCTGATGGCATTTTCTCTCTTCTTTCGCTCCATGCTTTCCACTTCTCACAAGTTACATGTCCCCATATTAGTCAGTGTTTCCATTTATTGTGGGATAAATGGAATCCACAGCACCAATTAGGTAAAAGAAAATACCTTTATTTTCACATTACATGCGACGTTTCGGCCTTCACAGCCTTAATCATGGTATGCATGATTAAGGCTGTGAAGGCCGAAACGTCGCATGTAATGTGAAAATAAAGGTATTTTCTTTTACCTAATTGGTGCTGTGGATTCCATTTGTCTATGTTGCTGTAAGGGTGGCAGTAACCCTTTCTCCACGGGCATCATACAGAACTAAAACCTGCTTTAAGGAACCAACAGGTGCTGTACTCATTTACTACTATTGTGGGTTAAAGGGGTTATTGGAATCTATGTCCAAATGTTGAATGTCCATTTCTAATAGGTATCAATATTTAATGGATATCTTTATCAATTTTGCAAGCATCAATATCTTGTAGATATGTTATTTAATAAGTTTTCATATTAATTGTTGATGATGAAGTATTTGAGTAGTTGGTTTGAATTAATCATCAAAAAATAGGACTGTCAACATTATTGACATGGGCAGCACCATCTTGTTTTTTGGGTCCAAGTATGCACAGATCGGTGCGTGGTAGCGTTATCGTTTATCAGTGTTTTATTTGTCAATCTGATGGTCATGAGTATCTATCAAGAGGCTTTGTTTTTTTAATTAGATGTGTATTTATGGTTGTTAATATTTGGTCTATAACTTGTGGTCTGAGGAATTATGATCACCTAACACAATGTTTCCCATGCATCATATCTGATATCTAATTCGAATTTTTCCAACACAGAAATGGTGTAATCGTTTGAATTGTAATTGTTCTTATATTGGAAAATATCAAGTGGCAATAAACAGCCAAAAAACACAAACAAGAAGGGAATCAGTCAGTTAGTCTCTTTAAGGTCAAGTACAAATGGTTTAAAATATTTAATACCAAAATTTGAGACTATATTGAGAACTTGTAAGTGTTCTTGAAAATAACGACCAAGTCCTGCTATTTAAGAAATGTATTTATTTTTTTCCTAATGAGTTGCAAAAGAAAAAGGTTGGGGCATCCATGAATACAGGAGTATTTCAGAGCAGGATTACAGCTATAATAATCTTTATAAGGGTAGTTGCTTAAAAAATTATGAAGCTGGTAATTCTTGAATTAAGTTTCACACATATAATTTTGCAACTCTCTCAAGAAATCTAAGCTTAACAGGACACTAAAGTCAAAATTAAACTTTTGTGATTAAGATAGAGCATGCAGTTTTAAGAGATTTTCCGAACTACTTCCATTATCAAATTGTGCACAGTATTCTTGAGTCTCTGATTGGACTGGTAGATTGAAATTAATTTTGAATTTTTTTATAATAAAAATCTACTGCTCATTTAAAATTCAGAGTAAGTTTTAATGTATTGTCATTGTATTATATATCTGTTGATTATACAATTCTCCTGTATTTAATGAAATCTCACCGGTCAACAACTTAATCATCACAATTGTCTTTCCACTAACAGCATCAATGGTTGGTTGAAGCTTCCAAACCACCTTAGACAAATCTTAGGTCTGCAGCGTTCATCCTTCCTTGAGATATTCAGTATTTCAGATTTAGTATAATGCAGAAATAAGAGACATTAGTGCATATTTGATATCAATGTTACTGTATTAATGCAGCCTCCAAACAGTCCACTTTTCAAGAATATTCTGAGGGCACTACAGCCAATAAGAATGTCTAGTACACAAGCCAGTATTATTAATGGCAGTGTGCTCCTGAGTGCCTGTAGAGATTTGTAAAATGCAAAATCCATGAGTACACTAATGGCAAACTTCCAATAACACAATTCACAGTTGTGAGCATTTGAGTCACAAGCTATTGCAAAAAAAATGCAAATGGATTTACTTTTAGGCCATTACTGGCTCAAAAAAAAAATGCTGGTACTTAAAAATTTTCATTTCCCCATATCAATTGCTCACAGGAACTTCCACCTCCCCTCACATTCTATGGGTGTAAGCAAGCCAAATAATCCAATGACAATTTGTTATGAAACTTTGATATGCTTGTTCCAACCCTTTCCGTTTAACACTCATCTTTACCTACAGTTAATTTGTGTCTATATTACACCAACATACATTTAGATCTTATTTTGTGAACATTTGTACTTACTTAACCATAATATATCAATAAAATGAATATATACATGATGTTCCCTAAGAAAATCGTACTACAGGATGAGTAGCAGCACCATTATACTGAAGCATGTATCAGATAAAAGTGACAACAATCACTCACACTAATTGCTAGACCTAGTACCAGCAAGTTACTGTTAAAGGAATACAATTACTAAAGAAATTGTCTCTAGGTCTGTATCTTGCAGATTGTTTGCAGACTGCCAATGGTCAGGTTATAGTGTACAGATAGTGGGAGAGTAAAATAACAATAGGCAGACAACACAGTGACATTGAGTGGAAGTGAGTGGCAGTAACAGGATACCCTGCAGGTATGAACCAGCAGTGTGAAAAATCCTTCTTCATTGTGTCACAGAGAATTACAGATAGATAAGTGAGATGAATTTGTTACTAAAAGAAGAAGTCTGGCTCATGGACACAGCATTGTGCTGTTCCTTAAAGAAATTGCACTTGAGGTGGAGGAGCAGCATTAGCATCATAGCAGAGCTGTATAGGAAAGAAAGTAACCAGTCACTCTTCAAGTAGTAGAAGCCTAGTGATAGCAAGTTGCTATTAGAGGAAACATACTTCTTTAAAAACATTTCCCATATCTTGTAGATAGCGTGAAAATTAAAACTGTAAAATGTAAGATAAGCTGCAAGAAGAAAATGGAATGGCAAAAACAGTTGTGGGACTATGCAGTGCAATAGTATATTGTGTGCTATTCCAGAGGATATCCTTGTTTTAGGTGAAAATAAACACTGCATTAATGTTCTATGGTGGTACAATTTTTGACGGTTGTCATCACCAGGTTCCTGCACATGCATCAGTCTACATGTGCTCAGCAATTAAATTCATCAGTTGTCTTACTGACCCATGATTTACCTTCTGACTCTGCTGCCTTTGCCTTCTGCCTGGTCTCTACTGTTGTCCTACTGGCTCAGACTTTGGTTATATTCCTGACACTTTTTTCAGATCTCGCTGTATTAGTTCACTTTAGAATCATTCCCCAAATATCACAATTCTCTACTAGAATCCTTTTCTATTATTAAGTTACTTGTCCTAAAGCCCGTGTACACGGGCCAATTTTTTAAGTACCGCGGTTCCAACCCTTGCTCCCTCTCTCTCCCCACTCTCTTTTGCACTCTCTCCCCCCCTCTCTTTTGCGCTC
This sequence comes from Bombina bombina, assembly GCF_027579735.1. Lineage (NCBI taxonomy): Eukaryota > Metazoa > Chordata > Amphibia > Anura > Bombinatoridae > Bombina > Bombina bombina. The sequence continues at coordinate 427,117,439 of NC_069499.1, read as the reverse complement.
TCTCTCCCCCCTCTCTTTTGAGCTCACTCCCCCCTCTTTTGCTCTCTCTCTCCCCCTCTTTTGCTCTCTCCCTCCTCTTTTGCTCTCTCTCCCCCCTCTTTTGCTCTCTCTCTCTCTTCCCCCCCTCTTCTGCTCTCTCCCCCCTCTTTTGCTCTCTCTCACCCTCTTTTGCTCTCTCCCACCTCTTTTGCTCTCTCTCTCACCCTCTTTTGCTCTCTACCCCTCATTTGCTCTCTCTCCCCTATTTTGCTCTCTCTCTCCCCTCTTTTGCTCTCTCTCTCTCCCCCTCTTTTGAGCTCTCTCTCCCCCTCTTTTGAGCTCTCTCTCTCCCCCTCTCTTTTGCTCTCTCTCCCCCTCTCTTTTGCGCTCTCTCCCCCTCTCTTTTGCACTCTCTCCCCCTCTCTTTTGCGCTCTCTTCCCCCTCTCTTTTGTGCTCTCTCCCCCCTCTCTTTTGCACTCTCTCTTTCCCTCTTTTGCACTCTCTTTCCCTCTTCTCTTTTGCGCTCTCTCTCCCCCCTCTTTTGCACTCTCTCCCCCCTCTTTTGCACTCTCTCTCTTTCCCCTCTTTTGATCTCTCTCTCTCTCCCCCCTCTCTTTTGAGCTCTCTCTCTCCCTCTCTTTTGCGATCTCTCTCTCCCCCCTCTCTTTTGAGCTCTCTCTCCCCCTCTTTTGTGCTCTCGCTCTCCCCCTCTTTTGCGCTCTCTCCCTCCCACTTTTGGTCTCTCCCATTTATTTTGTTCTCTCCCGCCGGCCACGCCCTTCATGTGTGCTCCCGCAAGGCCATGTCCCTTACCACGTCCATTGGCCACACCCCTCACCACGCCGCCAACATGGCACACCCGGCCACGCCCCCATCACAGCACACCCAGTCATGTCCCATCACGGCATGCCCGGCCACGCCCCATCACGGCACGCCCTGCCACGCCCCATCACGGCACGCCCAGCCACGCCCCATCATGGCACACCCAGCCACGCCCCCACCAGACAGCTTCCGCAGTGCACACTCCTCTGCTGTTCAAGGCCAGGTATGTTTGTCCTCTGCAGTCTCTACTGCGCATGACTGTATTTAACAAACATACCTGGCTTTTTATTAGTTAGGATTAGGTTTCAGAAGATGAGGTCACAATTTTACTGCTGCACCTTGCCCCAATTGTGATAGATAAGTGAAAGGATTTTGTCACTTCAAATGATGCCTCTTCCATGGCCACTGTACTGTACCATTCATAAGGATATTGCACTGCAGGATCAACAGCATTTTATGAACATGAAGAATTATATGTATCAGAAAGGGACAGAAATCACTAGTACACACATTAGTAGCAGCAAGCTAATATTAAGCTACTAGCAAAGTGAGCAAAATTATGATAGGAACAATTCCTAAGCTTATATCTTCTACAGGTTGTGCAAACTGCTAAGCATATAGTGTCAATAAAAACTAATTTTTATTAAAGCTGTTGAAAATAAAAAATAAAAAAAATAGAACTACAGAAAAAAATAAAAACACATTATCCAAAATAAAAAAATTAAACCTAATCCCTATGAAAATAACCCTCCCAAAATAAAAACACCCCCTATAATCTAATGCTAAACTATTAATAGCCCTTAAAAGGACTTTTTGTAGGGCATTGCCCTAAGTTAAACAGCTCTTTTAAATTAAAAATAAACAAAGTCCCCCCTAACAGTAATAGTTTATTATAGTGTTGGCGATGTGGGGGGCCAGCGGTTTAGGGGTTAATATGTTTATTTTAGTGTCGGCGATGTGGGTGGGCCTAAGATTAGGGGTTAATAGGTTTATTTCATGGTTGGCGATGTAGGGGGTCAGCGTATTAGGGGTTAATAGGTTTATTTAATAGTCACGTTGTGGGTGGGCGGCAGGTTAGGGTTTAATAGGTGTAATATAGTATTTGTGATGCAGGAGGGCGGCGGTTTAGGGGTTAATAGGTAGTTTATGGGTGTTAGTGTACTTTTTAACGTTTTAGATATGAGTTTTGTGAAATATTTTTGTTTTGCAAAATCCATAACTACTTGTCACAGATCACGGAATGGCTCGTGTTGGTATAGTCTGTAACGCAAGCATTTGAGCCGGACCGCACAACCTGTAATATGGCATTATGCAAAATCCCACACTCAAAAGACATTTTTTTGAGTGCGGAATGGACTTTGCATTACAGGCTAAAATGCTTGCAATATAGCTATACCGCTGCGACTCGTAATATGCGTTATCAGCCATTCCAGCGCAATGGCCAATTTTAAAGTATATTGTGAATGTTGTGCAAAGTTCCCCTGCATACAGCTGGCAAGATAAATTAGAGAGACTTGCTAGTGTGAAATGCTTAGAGCATATCATGAGAATTGTAAGAGAGCTTCATACACGCCCTGGGAACTCCCCTATTCATCACAGGAAACTCCACCCCCCCCCCCCAACTTTCTAAAACTGTATTTAATTTTATATAAAACAAATGTAATGTAAGTGAAATGAAATTTGTAATAGAAAATATACAAAGTCTGATCTTAAGTTGTAAAAGTAACAGAAACTTTCAAAACATAATCAGAATTCTTAAAATCACTGTTGTGTCTAATTATTAATCTAATGCATTAAAATAAAAAATAGAAAGTGGAAAGCTTAAATGAAAGAAAACTTAAAGAACCCAATCTGAAGTATAATAATAAAGTAATATTAAATACAAAGAACAAAGTGTAACAAAATTCTCATATCACGCAGTGCTAAATTTAACTGGGATTGTCTCTTCTTCACATACAAGAATGAAGAGAACACCCCTGAAAAAAAGTATAGCAAAATTTGCCAGTCTAGAATCTTGTGAGAGATCTCGCAATTCTTGATGATCCTTTCAGATAATCTCATCTGAGTGGTGAGCTTTATGGGAGGCATCTCTCATCACCTGGGACTTCCAGGTTTCTCCTTTTTTCTTAGAAAATTTAGAGAGTTTAGCCCCTGTGACTATAATTTGTTTCCAAGCTGGAGAATCTTTGACCTTATAGCCATAGAGGTGTCCTTTGTTTTCTTTAATGTATAATTTTAGGGCCAAATTGTAAAACATTTGATATTATATTTTCCAGCTTGAACAGTAAACTTTATATCTGCCAATGTAATATTGTAGCAATTGTCTATTGAATCTTGATGTGATGAATGCTGCATAAATTGATATTTGCTGTTAATTTTACGTCCTCCTCCTGCAAAAATGTCCTGCCCATTACTTTCTCATCCACTGTGTTCATCCTATTTCCAGTGCACCTTGTATTTTATTAAAGTTTACCTTCACTTTTTTTTACATTTGCATTTTGCAACATTTTTAACAATCTTTCAGCTTTCATTCTTTTTCTGCATTCTTTTTTAATATACTCGACCCGTCTGATTTCATTGTCGTCTCTCATCCACATATTCCTCTTCTCCTTAATTATCTCTACATTACTACTTATCTTCTTCAATCATTCTTGTCTTTGCTCTTCAGATCACAGCTGATTTGTAATATTCCTCCTGAGCTGCCTCTTTTTTTTTCAAGAACTCTGCTCAGTCACTCCCAGGATGCTATTCATAGCTCAGACAAAATATTAAATAAGAAAATAGTACAGTGAGATATCCTCTAGAGATAAAGCCAGGCCATGTATACTCTTTTAATACTTAAACAAAAACACAATGATGCAGAATATACTTCTTTAAAAAAAATATAATGCTTTAATTTTAATGACATTACCCAGCACTATTTTTGGAAAGCAGTTTAGATGATTGCTGCATATGCACAGTGCATGTGTTTAAGTGTCATTTAAAGGACTTCATCATTGTGCCAAATACAGATCTCATCATCTCATCATTTGTTAGGCTCTCTCTCCTGCTGTCCCTATTAATGATTTTCTCCCTCATTTTAGGTAATGGGTTCCAGAAATGAAACAAGGGGCCACCAAGTTCGAGTCATAGAATGCAATAACCACACCAAGGACAACCCACCCCATGAAAACCCTGCCCATGCCAAGCCCCAAGGTGCAGTAAGGACCACTCTCTATTCACTGGTGTCAGATCCTGGAGTGCACTAAGAGTCGTGCTGTGATGTCTTGCAGGGATGGTGGGCACATTATTCCTGAAGGTTGTGGAAATAGAGGGCCACACAAATAAGCCTTCAGCTTTGTGCAGCCAACAGTGCTATGTGTGCTGCATATTCTTCATCTGTACAAGGACTGCTTGTGAGTGTGCTAGGATAGTGATATTTATGTGTATCTTGTCAGATGTGATATCTGAAGCTTCTTTGGAGACAAGCCAGATTGGGAGGTGTTAGAAGGTCATCTCTGTCTCATATTCAGTGCTTCATTATTCTGTATGGAAGTCCCAGCGTTTTGCCCTTTTGTTGTGATACCTGGCTTCTGTCTGACCTCCTGTTACTGAAATTTGGCCTGGATATGGATTATCCTTTTGATCGCATCCATGCACCTAGAAGTTGTGGTGGCTACTTTAAAGCAAATATTGGCATGCTCCTGCTAAAAATTACATCTTCTGCAGACGTCGCTTCAGTCATCGAATAAGACAACTACTTCTAGCCCATTTGTTTGTCTGCCCCCTACTACTGAACTGCTTAAATGCCACAATAGACTGTGTGGCTCCAGTCATAAACTGCTTAGACTACAATCTGAGTCTTCCATCTATGTTCAATCCAAAGACCTTTCTCTGCTCCTACTACACTGCTTAAATGCCACACTAGACTGTGTGACTCCACCCCGAAACTGCTTAGACTAGTATCTGAGTCTTCCATCTCTGGTTCTATGCTTTCAGAAAATAGCAAATATCCTACAGAACAGTACACACATGTGAGTCCAGGACGGTTTTTGTTCAATGTTTCCTTGAAATGCCCAGACTCTTCACCTCAGACCATAAACCTTTAGGTGATTCAAAAAACATTTCTTGAAACTTGAAAACCGGCACTACCAGAAATTTCAATTGACTGAGATGTTGTTTTCTTTAAAATGTATAGCCACCAATATTTGTAAAAGCCTTTGCAATTTATGTATTTATGTTTGGTCAACCTGTATTCTATGTTTTGACAGGGTTCTTCAAAATAAATTAGACCACGTGGACAATTTAATTGATAAATTTCATATTTATATTTTCATGTATATTGGCCAAAGATGCCAACATTTTCTACTATATGGATGTGTTACCTCGTTAACCCCTAACGTGCCATTTTTATGTGAGCTTTTCTGTTCTTCAATTTTAAATGAATCAATATCAGAATGTCCTAATTTATCTTTTAAATAATGGGAACCTTATAAGCACATATTCTGCTGTTTAAATTATATTAACTAATAATTTATATTCAGTCATTATTATTTACCTTATTATTTATTTATTTTTATTTAAAATTGTGCTACTTTTTAGTTTATAAGTTTCTTCAAGCTCTTTATTCAATATTTTTACAGTGTAGCTACATATTTATTCTTCATTTCAGGCAGCCTTAAAGGGACAGTCTAGTCCAAAATAAAATGTCATGATTCAGATAAAGAATGTAATTTTAAACAATTTTCCAATTTACTTTCATCACCAATTTAGCTTTGTTCTGTTGGTATTCTTAGTTGAAAGCTAAACCTAGGAGGTTCATATGCTAATTTCTAAGCCCTTGAAGGCCGCCTCTTCTCTCAGGGCATTTTGACAGTTTTTCACCACTGGAGGGTGTTAGTTCATGTGTTTCATATAGATAACACTGTGCTCACGCACGTGGAGTTCAGGTGAGCCAGCTCCGATTGGCTAAAATGGATGTCTGTCAAAATAACTGAAATAAGGGGGCAGTTTGCAGAGGCTTAGATACAAGGTAATCACACAGGTAAAACGTGTATTTATATAACTGTGTTGGTTGTGCAAAACTAGGGAATGGGTAATAAAGAAATTATCTATCTTTTTAAACAATAAAAATTCTGGTGTAGACTGTCTCTTTAAATTTAGACATTTATCATCACAATTCTCTTAACCCTTCTAAATTGTTTTTTTTTTTTTTGCTTCTTTTTTTTTTAATTGTTAACTACATTTATTAAGAGTACATCCTTACAATAACATCTATGTATTTGTGGTGATTTTTATCTTAGGTAATTAAAATAGCTAATAATAGTATAGCTTCCTCTATTTATTTATTCTTGCTTTTTTATTCTTGTCTCTCAGTAATGATTGTAATCCTCTTGTTCACAGCATGGAATCAGGTGTAGACAAGTTTAAAAAATGTAAAAGAGAGAACAGATTATCATATTCCATAGCAGTAAGTAATGGGTACCTGAGCATTATTATTGAATTACAATTATGAATCATCGTGAACAGAGATGTTGACAGACACTGATCATTTTAAAGCATAATGTTATGATAATCAGATTAATGCTTGATTTATAACATACTGACATTGCTTAAAATAGAACTCTCTACACATTCAACCTATGGTGCAAAACAGTTTTCATTTCTAAAATGGCACACAACTGAATTCAATTTATTGGTTCATCTATTGTGCATAGAGACAATAAAAAGGTTTTCTACAAAGCACAATGATTACCTGCAATATTAAATAAAGACATTTTTATTCTCAAATAGATCCTTATTATAGCAATCTTAATAATGTAGATAACGCATATGACAACTTATTGGGACTTATTCTAACAATTCAAAATAGCTAGCAAAATTTTTGTGTGTTTGCAAACATCTTAGACTTAGTGTAAAAGTGTCTTAATATAGCAGTACAGCCTAAACATAACTAAGCATTTTCAGGATGTATCACCCATTTAAGAAGGTAATAACATCTAAAATCACTAACCCCCTAAAAAATGCAGGCCCCATCCACATCATAATGTCAATGCTTCAAACACCACAATGAGTATGGATGGCAAGGTCTAAATATAAAAGCACCCCAAAAGTCCCTAATAGAGTTACTAATTGTCCCAAAGGTGATCCTTACTATTTTAATTTTATGGATATATTATAAAATAACTAAACAGAGGTCCCATGGACCTGCAATATACTCTAGGTGCTATCAGTCTTTTATCTACATCTACCACCAGAAATGTACTGGTTGGGGAACTTGCTGACTATCAACTCTATTCAAAATCAACTGTAGATGAAAATCTGTATGAAATATGATTTGCTTAAATTTGTCACCTATGCAACACTTCTCCTGATCCATAAGTCATAACAGGAAACTATATGAGTTTTTCATACCTCAAGTAGGAGCATTGTCTTAGATTCTTACTCATAAATCATGCAGACTTGACGCATAGATCTACACTTCATCAACCTAAAAAAATGCTCCATCTTCTTGACAGAAACCTTCATTGCAAGCAATAGTGCAAACAGAACCAAGAAAGTGGCATAAGCAGAAAAAGTGTCTTCATGTGTATTTTGGCACACTTTATACACTAATACAACAATTGCAAATAACTGTAGCATAACAGTGAGCAATTGTACTTATATATAATATAATGACTTATATATAATATTGTTTTGTAAAACCTTACTGCCAAATTACAAACTATCATATGGTTTTTATGATTCGTCATGCTAATATTTTTGCATTTTAATAGTTTTAAGAGGTAGCACTAAGCTTATGTCCATAAATATGAATTAAGGTTCATGGTTATTTGTTGCATTTTAGAGATCTGCATTCGGAGGTTTCATGAATCTCCAAAGGTGGAAGAAGTCGTCTCTTTGTGCCACTCGGCTAATTTCATTGCCAAATTCTTTCTTGTGCAGCAGCAAGATACTAAAATCTGAACCTGTGTTTTGCTGTTGCACAAGAATAAATTTGGCAATGAAAATAGCCTAGGGGCATGAAGGGTGGCCTTCTTCCGCATTCAGAGGTTCATGAAACCTCTGAATGCAGATCTCTATTGCATTTCTTGTTGAGTAAGGATGACAGCCGGCATGTGCATTTGTTTGTTACCCTATGGCCATGGACAAATGCATTCAGCTATTTTCAGAGCTAGGTTTCAATAATAAACATATATTTTACTTTTATATACATATATTCTTTGCCTCCATGTACCTGCTTTTTAATGTGAATCATTAAAAGTCATTTTTTAACTTTACTGTGCAGCCGTTTTTTATCTTTCTATATGCAATGTGACCTAATCACAACAGAGGGGGCACTAAAAAAAGGACAATGGGATAATAAACATCTATAAAAAATAATAATAATAATAGTAGTAAAAACAACAAAATATGTATAATAACAACAAAATATGTGGCAAGCAATTATCTTGCAACAAATGATACCCTTTAAGGAAGTGAAAAAGGGTATTAATGTCCTTTAGATAAATGGCTGAATTTCTATGTTGGCTGCCTCCTCCTCGCCGGCTGGTCCAGGTGTAACTATGAAAAATGACGAAAAAAAGAGGGGCGCCTCATATGTGGTATCATCAGTGGGAAACAGAAAATCGTAGATAATATAGCCAAATGGTAGGGACAGGCTGCAGAATTAAAAAGGTGTGAAAGCAGGAGGTACAGTAATCCAGGTATGCTGAATCCAGTGTCAAATTAATCTCTTTATATACCAGAAAAAGACAGAATCTAGGTAGAGAGATCCACTCAAAAAATAAAAGTCCAAATATTTATTAAAAACAAAGGGTTAAAAATAAACAGCACAATAGTTGTTAATAATAATAAAAAGTGGATCACAGGGTGACCAGTGTTACCCCAATGATTGCAACGTGTTTCTCGGTTCGCAGACCGTTTTATCAGGCAAAAAATAATAATAACTCTCCTTCCTACCTCTGCCTTATGTACCTTACTGACAACCATCAAGAGACCATCTGTTTGGGTGAGCTGCCACACCTGCCTAAATCTGCAGCCGGCTTCCACAAGCACATTGGTGTGCTCCTGGAGTATGTGAGTACCCACCTATATTAAGAAAATACTATTGGTTGCATCTTAAATAGTCTGCACATGTAGTGCTCTTGTTTTGTATCTTCACTGTAGTACCAGTACTACAACACTAAGAGCGCTGTTGGACGGGTGAGCTCTCACACCTTTTTAATTCTGCAGCCTGTCCCTACCAGCACATAAGTGTGCTACTGGAGTATGTGAGTACTCATTTGGCTATATTATTATCTACGATTTTCTGTTTCCCATATATATATATATATATATATATATATATATATATATATATAATGAATTTACTGTTAGAGTTAATCAAATTGAATCTGGTTTATAATGCTGTTTAGCAAATGTTTTTGGTATTTAACTTAGTGTAATTATATATTCTGTGTTGTGTGATTATTTTATTAAGTTTATAATGCTGTTTAGCATTTAAAGTCTTCATTTCAAAGCTTTAAAAATAATGAATTAGGTGTTACTTATGCTAATTTTGAGAGGGGCCTGGAACCTAACTCCCTCACTTCCCATTGACTTACATTATAAACTGGGTTTCAATTTACAATGGTTTCGATTTACAACCATTCCTTCTGGAACCTAACCCCAGCGTAAACTGAGGGCTACCTGTATATACATATATATATATATATATATATATATATATATATATATATGTATATATATGTATATATTAACAAAATGTATACCTTTAGACTTAAACAGTCATATTTAAATGTTAATGCTAGTAGAGTAGCTGAATCTAATTTATTGAACCACTATTCCAGTAGTTTATGTGATATGTTCTATTGACTTGTCAAAATGTTCAAGCAAGCGGAATAGGCTCTTATTGTTCTTTGGGGAATTAAACTTGGGATTCCTGACCCATGGATTTAGAAGGAATAAAATCACTTACTAAGCAGAATTTGTTATAATGTATATTCTTTTTTTTATCTGCAAACTTTAAAATGGTTTGCCTATTTTAAGTAATTGTACAAGACATTGTATACAAATTGGAGACAAAGCTCCAGAATGAATTACACTTTGGAATGTGTAGCAATATACAGTATATCTATATACAGGATATATGTTTCAGTATATTCCCTAAGGGTGACATTTTATATTCTATATTATTAATGGCCTGAATACTACATGCTAATTTTTCAATATTAAATATAATAAAATATATATACTAATATATATAAGTTTACATAATAACTAAAACTTTAATGCATCCCACTTTGCTGAAAATGCAATACAATCAATATATAGAGCAATACAACTAAATCATGAGCAAATCATAAGCAATATCCAGACTCTAAGGCTGTAACTTAAGGGAGCAACATGGTTATAGCTAAACCATCCAAAAATTGATAACAGATATACACATACACATAAGCCATTGATTATGGGCATGGCAAGAGACAACTAAAAGCAAAATGAAAGGAAACAAATAGAACAAAATAGAAGACAAACATGAACACAACAAGCGGGATAAAGAGAAAAGAGAAAGAAAGAAATATGAACAGAAAATAGAAAGAAAGAGATAGAATATATAAACAAGTAGAACATCCCAGGGTTTAACTACTGTGGACAGTTCAGACTCTGGCACAGACTCTGATACTGTCCTGGAGCAGGACACACAAGTGGGCTTTCAGAGTGCAGGAGGTGTGGTAACAAGGTAAAAAAATGGAGGAGGGGACGCCTCCACCAGAGGAGGGGGAACTATAAGGTAGAAGAGAAGGTAGAAGATATAGTAGTGAATATTACTGAAAGGGTACTTTCAAAAAAGGACCTATCACTATTGCAAAGGGGACTCTCATTTGTTCCAACAAAAGATACGGATAATTTTGACTTACACATAGATATCGAACACTTCCAACGTACCCTGAGACTTAAGGAATTCTTTGGTGCCACAACCCAACAGGTAACAGGTCTTTGAAGAAGAGGCATGTTTGACCCCACCAGTTCAAATGCTACAATCCAGACATTCTGTAAAAAATTAGAGAAAGATTTGAGTTATTCTCTGAGAATACAAAAAGAAACTATAAGATTTAATCTCACTAGAAAAGAAAGAGAAGTCATAAAAAATCTGGTGGAGGGTAGCACAATAGTACTAAGAAGGACGGACAAGGGAGGCGTGATAGTTATCATGGATTATGCATACTATTGCGAATAAATTTTAACACAACTAAATGACGCTATAGTCTAATCCAAACTCCCTAGGTATTCAACTCCAAAATTCAAGAAATATATAGATGGACATCTAATTGAAACTCTGAAAGACAACTTGATAGACAAGCAGACATTGTCATACTTGAAGGTAGACTACCCAAAGACACCCATTTTCTATACGCTGCAAAAGATCCTCAAAGATCTACAGAAACCACTGTGGACTCAGTACTCCATCCGTTTTTGGATGGTCTGCTACAACCTTTGGTCCAACGTATGGAGACCTATGTAAAGGACCCTAATGATGTGATATCATCGCTAAGAAACCTCAACACAATAGAGGATAATGACATGCTAGTGACACTGGATGTCACTAGCTTGTATACTGTTATTCCCCATCAAAAAGGTCTGGCAGCAGTCAGGGAGCAGCTGTTAAAGTATCCTTATATGGATCCACCTCTGGAGTTCATTCTGAATTTACTTGAAACATGCCTTAGAAAACCGTATTTCTGCTTTTAACGCCAGTTTTATCTTTAACTTATGGGTACATCGATGGGGTCCAGTGTGGCCCATCTTACGCTAACCTGTTTATGGCAGAATTCGAGAGCAAAGGAACAGCATGCTTCCAAAGACCTGAAATTAAATATTTAAAAAAATATATTGATGATCTGCTAATAGTATAGTCCGGCAGTGGAGAAGCTCTCCAGCTATGGTTTAACAAACTGAACATGCCACCCTGAAATATAAGATGAATTACAGTTTAAAAGAAATTGAATTCTTGGATCTGAAGATCTATAAGGACAGGATCAATCTGTGTACCACACTGTACAGAAAAGTGACTGACAGAAATGCACTTCTGGATGGAGTTGCCATCTTCCAGCCTTGAAAAAGGCCCTCCCAAAGTCTCAATTTATCAGAGTTAAAAGAAATAACACAAGCAAAGAACTGGCTGATATACAGACTGAGGAGCTGAAGAACTGTTTCATCCAGAGAGGTTACTGCAACCGAAAACTCCAAAGACATATTGATGTAATCAATGAAGAATATACAAATAATAAGAGAGAGGAAGAACATGAAGTGGTCAAAATGACTTTGGCCACCACATATGCTGCGGATAAAAATGAGTTTTCTTATATACTCAAAAAGAATTGGAAGATACTCTGTACAAATGAAATGCTCACGTTTAAAGGGATGGGGAATCCTAGAGTAGGATACAGATGGGGCAGATACAGCTCCAAGACATGGCTTGAGAATGTGAAACCAGGTTGCTACAAATGTAGCGACTGCACAACCTGTAATGGTAGGTTGGTAGGTTGATTTTTCCATCATCCAAGACACAGAAAAAAATATTATCTAAAACATAGAGTGACTTGCACAACAAACTATGTGGTCTATTTGCTGCACTGTCCATGTAGTTTGTTCTATGTTTGAAAAACTAATGACAATCTGAGAACTCGGATGGCCAATCACAGGAGTGGGATTCGTACAGCCATAAAAAATAAGGAAACCGATCAGGCTGTGGCCCGTCACTTTTTGAGATATACTATAATTGACCATGTACTCCCTCTGTCAAGGGTTAGAGATTGTAACAAGGTCCTGATGCAGAGGGAAGCTAGATGGATTTATGAACTGGATACTTTAAGTCCTAAGGGCCTAAACACAAAAATTGAATGGCACAGCTTTTTATAATAGTTTAACTTAGAGGTGTTTCTTTTAAAAACTCTGAGTATCATTCTGAGTATTTTTCCTTAGCATTTATCTATTGTCTGATATGAATTTGAAGATTCAAATCAGCTAATAGGAATGCAAGGGTACCACCATATAAAAGGGGTGTTCAAATTCACTATTCAGTGTGCGGCTGGAGACCGTATGAAGAGGACCTCCATGTTGAAGCTCACAAGAGGAGGACCACTGCTGCTACTGCCAACTGGATGAAGAAGATGGACCACCGCCTGGATGAAGATGGACTGCCACCTGGATAAAAAAGATGGCTTGCCGCCTGGAAGAAGATGGACCGGCACCTGGATGAAGAAGATAGAGTGCCACCATCATCCTCATCAGTAAATACCTTTATGGGGTTAGTGTTAGGTATTTTTTTTAATTTTGGGGTGTTTTTTTCTACTTTAGGTTGTTGTTTTTTTATTTGGGCATCAAAAGAACTGACAATGTCCATCCAAATGCCCTTTCAGGGCAATGGGTAATTTGGGTTAGTGGGGTGTGGCATACAATAATATCTGAGAAAGAAACCTTTGACACTCTTAAGTTGAAATAGTTTGTTTTATATTATTTTACAGAATATTAGATTGCTGGTTTATGGAATAAAACAGGTTACTTTATATCTGTACAGAATATCCTAATGTTCAAGACTTGTAACTCCAATGGTCTAAATGATACCTCCAAAAATGGTCTCTGAATCCAAAAAAATATGTTTCTGATTTTACAGTAATCAATGCTGCTCCACTGAAATTGCCATATATCTGAAATGATAACACAGTAGTGCAGCTGCAGCTAACACAGTAGTGCAACTGCAGCTCAAGGGTAGTATATTTACATAAAACCAATACTGTGCTGCAAATTCACTTACTAAAACTTTCTGTTACATCAGCCAAGTATTTTCCTCCTGTAACCACTTGTAAGGTTGGTATATATGTGGATCTCAACTGCAGACTCAATAGTTGGTTAGAATGTATCACTTGGCATTAGACTTACTAAACAAATAGGGGGTCGATCCGATAAAAATCGTCGCCCGCAAAAGCCGGCGACGCCAATATTTGCGCTGGTTTGGTATCCTATATACAGCGTAACCTAGAAGTTACGCCCGTATATTTCTGCCGTCGCCCGTAGTTTTTTTGGCTATAGGCAGGTATACCAAGCCAGCGCAGTTTGGTATCCAATATGCAGCGTAAGGACTTACGTGGCAAAAATGGAGAAAACTTACTCCATTTTCACCTCGCCACAAAAAGCAGCCGTAAGAAGCCTTACGCTGACTATTGGAGCCCCGTAACTACCTAAACTAGCTAGAAAATAAACCTAACACCTAATGCATGCGCAATGTCTATCTACCTGTCACCCGCGATCTGCTAAATAAAACCTAAATAAAACCTAACACCTAAATAAAACCTAACACCTAACGCATGCGCAATGTCTATCTACCCCCCCGAAATCCCTAATAAAGTTATTAACCCCTAAACCGCCGCTCCCGAACCCCGCCGCCATCTACATAAACTAACCCCCTACTGTGAGCCCCTAAAACCGCCGCCATCTACCTTATCTATCCCCTAATGTGAACCCCTTACACCGCTGTCATCTACCTTATCTATCCCCTAATCTGACCCCTTACACCGCCGCCACCTATATAAAAATTATTAACCCCTAATCTAATCCCCCTATACCGCCGCCAGCTATATTAATATTATTAACCCCTAATATAAGCCCCTTACACCGCCGCCATCTCTATTAAAATGATTAACCCCTAATTTAATCTACCTACCCCGCCGCCAGCTATGTTATCTATATTAACCCTAAGTATATTATAGTTAATATAGGTATTACATTATATATATTAACTATATTAACCCTAATTATATTAGGGTTAATATAGTTAATATAGTTACTATAGTATTTATATTAACTATATTAACTCTATCTAACCCTAACACCCCTAACTAAATTTATATTAAATGAATCTAATTCATTTATAAACTAAAATATTCCTATTTAAATCTAAATACTTACCTATAAAATAAACCCTAAGATAGCTACAATATAATTAATAATTACATTGTAGCTATGTTAGGGTTAATATTTATTTTACAGGTAAATTGTTAATTATTTTAACTAGGTATAATAGCTATTAAATAGTTATGAACTATTTAAGAGCTACCTAGTTAAAATAATTACCCAATTACCTGTAAAATAAATCCTAACCTAAGTTACAAATACACCTACACTATCAATAAATTAACTAAACTACAAACATCTATCTAAAAATACAATTAAATTAACTAAACTAAATTACAAAAAAAAACAAACACTAAATTACAAAAAATTAAAAAAAATTACAAGATTTTTAAGCTAATTACACCTATTCTAAGCCCCCTAATAAAATAATAAAGCCCCCCAAAATAAAAAAAATTCCCTGCCCTATTCTAAATTAAAAAAATTTCAAAGCTCTTTACCTTACCAGCCCTTAAAAGGGCCTTTTGTGGGGCATGCCCCAAAGAATTCAGCTCTTTTGCATTTAAAAACATATACAATACCCCCCCCCCATTACAACCCACCACCCACATACCCCTATTCTAAAACCACCCAAACCCCCCTTAAAAAAGCCTAACACTACCCCCCTGAAGATCTCCCTACCTTGTCTTCACCACACCGGGCCGAACTCCTCATCCGATCCGGGCGATGTCTTGCTCCAAGCGGCAAAGAAGAATTCTTCCTCCGGCGATGTCTTCCTCCAAGCGGCAAAGAAGAATTCTTCCTCCGGCGATGTCTTCCTCCAAGCGGCAAAGAAGAATTCTTCCTCCGGCGATGTCTTCCTCCAAGCGGCAAAGAAGAATTCTTCCTCCGGCGACGTCTTCCTCCAAGCGGCAGCAAAGTCTTCATCCTTCCGGCGGCATCTTCAATCTTCTTTCTTCGCTCCGCCGCCGCGGAGCATCCATCCCGGCCGACGACTGAACGACGAATGAGGTACCTTTATATGACGTCATCCAAGATGGCGTCCGCCGAATTCCGATTGGCTGATAGGATTCTATCAGCCAATCGGAATTAAGTTAGAAAAATCTGATTGGCTGATTGAATCAGCCAATCAGATTCAAGTTCAATCCGATTGGCTGATCCAATCAGCCAATCAGATTGAGCTCGCATTCTATTGGCTGATCGGAACAACCAATAGAATGCGAGCTCAATCTGATTGGCTGATTGGATCAGCCAATCGGATTGAACTTGAATCTGATTGGCTGATTCAATCAGCCAATCAGATTTTTCTAACTTAATTCCGATTGGCTGATAGAATCCTATCAGCCAATCGGAATTCGGCGGACGCCATCTTGGATGACGTCATTTAAAGGTACCTCATTCGTCGTTCAGTCGTCGGCCGGGATGGATGCTCCGCGGCGGCGGAGCGAAGAAAGAAGATTGAAGATGCCGCCGGAAGGATGAAGACTTTGCTGCCGCTTGGAGGAAGACGTCGCCGGAGGAAGAATTCTTCTTTGCCGCTTGGAGGAAGACATCGCCGGAGGAAGAATTCTTCTTTGCCGCTTGGAGCAAGACATCGCCCGGATCGGATGAGGAGTTCGGCCCGGTGTGGTGAAGACAAGGTAGGGAGATCTTCAGGGGAGTAGTGTTAGGCTTTTTTAAGGGGGGTTTGGGTGGTTTTAGAATAGGGGTATGTGGGTGGTGGGTTGTAATGGGGGGGGGGTATTGTATATGTTTTTAAATGCAAAAGAGCTGAATTCTTTGGGGCATGCCCCACAAAAGGCCCTTTTAAGGGCTGGTAAGGTAAAGAGCTTTGAATTTTTTTTAATTTAGAGTAGGGCAGGGAATTTTTTTTATTTTGGGGGGCTTTATTATTTTATTAGGGGGCTTAGAATAGGTGTAATTAGCTTAAAAATCTTGTAATTTTTTTTTTATTTTTTGTAATTTAGTGTTGTTTTTTTTTTTGTAATTTAGTTTAGTTAATTTAATTGTATTTTTAGATAGATGTTTGTAGTTTATTTAATTTATTGATAGTGTAGGTGTATTTGTAACTTAGGTTAGGATTTATTTTACAGGTAATTGGGTAATTATTTTAACTAGGTAGATATTAAATAGTTAATAACTATTTAATAGCTATTATACATAGTTAAAATAATTAACAATTTACCTGTAAAATAAATATTAACCCTAACATAGCTACAATGTAATTATTAATTATATTGTAGCTATCTTAGGGTTTATTTTATAGGTAAGTATTTAGATTTAAATAGGAATATTTTAGTTTATAATATGAATTAGATTAATTTAATAAGAATTTAGTTAGGGGTGTTAGGGTTAGATAGAGTTAATATAGTTAATATAAATACTATAGTAACTATATTAACTATATTAACCCTAATATAATTAGGGTTAATATAGTTAATATATATAATGTAATACCTATATTAACTATAATATACTTAGGGTTAATATAGATAACATAGCTGGCGGTGGGGTAGGTAGATTAAATTAGGGGTTAATCATTTTAATAGAGATAGCGGCGGTGTAAGGGGCTTACATTAGGGGTTAATAATTTTAATATAGATGGCGGCGGTATAGGGGGATTAGATTAGGGGTTAATAATTTTAATAGAGATGGCGGCGGTGTTAGGGGCTCACTTTAGGGGGTTATATATTTAATATAGCTGGCGGCGGGGTATGGGAGCGGCGGTTTAGGGGTTAATAACTTTATTAGGTTGCGGCGGGGTACGGGAGCGGCGGTTTAGGGGTTAATAACTTTTTTTATTGTTAGGCTAGTGAGGGGGGATAGCGGATAGAGGGTTAGACGTGTCGGGCTATGTTTAGGAGGCGTGTTAGACAGTGTGGGTGATTTAGACTTTAGTCAGGTTTTATAGGCGCCGGCAGTTTCTAACCTGGCGCAAGTCACTGGCGACTCCAAAAATCTGTACTTACGCAGATTTCTGGACATCGCTGGTTTGTGAGACTTGCGCCACTTTAGCAAGTGACGGCGCCGCATATTGGATGGCTCGAGTTGCGAGCTGAAACTGCGGGCGACGCGGGTTCCCTCGCTTGCGCCGCAAACTGCGATCTATATCGGATCGCGCCCTAGATCTGTAACTGCTTAAAGTGAATTTAATACATAGGTTGTAAGTAGTATATAAGCAGAGCAAGTTACGACTTGTTGCTAATACTATAGTTGCTACAGATATTGTAACAAATGGTTTAGCAATAATAAGAATCAATCCTGAAATGCCTTGTTAATAAAATATAACTGAGTCAGGCTGTCCGACAATAGCTGAACAAATTTTAAGACAGAGCTCACCCTTCTTCCAGCCTCAGTAGAGAGGAACTGAGATTGTGAATATAACTTGAGTATTCTCAGTCTTACCGGTTTCTGCATGAAGAGAGAGAGACGGATTAGATGCTCTGCCTTAGCTGACGTAGATGGGGCACAATATACACAGATGCAGCAGAACTCATCAGATGCTGATAGTGGGTGTGTGTCAAGGCTCCGTAACAGGAGCAGTTCAGTCAGCCCATTATAGTGACAGCAGTAAGATGATGATAAGTGGGTGTGTCCAGGCTCAGTAACAGGAGCAGTTCAGATAGTCCGTATAGTGACACAATATGTATTTCCCAGAAGTTGTTTGTATCCAGACTTAGATGAAATAACTATTTTCAGAATCAGTGGGTAAGACTTGGAGCAAGGCAAAAGTGGAAACTGGAACCAAGGAAGACACGGAGCAAATTCAGACAATCAATCTTGCATAAAATAAGTGTAAGTCCCGTATAAGGCTTAGATGGTCCATTTAACCTCCCTTAACAACCACTTACACCCGTAACATAATCACCTTATCCCTTACCCTTACTCCCCTTAAATCACCTGAAATAAAGACACAACAACAGGGTTTGCCAATTAAAAATGGAAAGGTCACTTTATTTAAACTGATTTTGCATTGTAGTCAAAATCAGATAAGAGAGCCGTAAATCAATTATTGCAATTTCAACACCACCAATCAACATAAATGTCCAAGCATTTCCACTGAACATGGGTCTACGTTTCCGGGGGGGATGACCACAAAATACCCCCCCGTGGCGTGGCACGAGGAATTGCCCGAGAGAACCCGCTGCACAGTCTGCCCAGCAGCTAGACCACCGGATCACTGCGCCAAGCCGAATGCGCAGCGGGATCCTCCCACATCCTCGATGCCCCGCCCACATGTGAGACCCGTTTTCATCGCCACAAAAAAGGCTCCCTTTTCCGCCATCCAAGCCTAGTGACCTTTCCTCACCTGCACCAGCTCTGCCACCAACATCCTTATGTCCTCCAGAAACCGATCGTTTTCCATCTCGTTCATGTGCACTCCATCAGCCCGAAACAGCTCCTGTCTTTTTGCTGCGATCAAGGGATGCTCCAGCACCCTTCCACCTATTTCCCTAACTATCTTCGCTGCTACCTGATTAATTCGCCTCCGTGACCTATATCCTGCCCTCTGCGTATTCGTGTTGCGCCATCTCATCCTGGATATTATATTCGACCATATAACCTGCACCTGGGGCCACGCAACCTTTAACCAGCCAATTACTTCCTTTATGCTGTCCTCCAACTCTTTTAAGGGGAGGGCGCCTATATCATTACCTCCCAAATGTAATATCAGCACATCTGGGGGTCCCCACGTTTTCCTTGCTTGCTGTATGGTAGCAACTAACTCGCCCCAGCGCATGCCCCTTTTTCCTATCCATCTTATGCTAGCTAACCTGTGCGCAACGCCTAAATGCTCTCCTATCCCTGACGCCATTGCCCGTGCGCGGGCCCAGTACACGTACGAGTGGCCAACCACCCATACCCGTAATGCTCTACCTGAAATGAAAAAACAAATATTCCTTAACCACACATTCACATTCAATTGGCGAAATTTTTCGTTTGACATCACCCCACTTCATGTATCTGCTGGCTCCCCCCAACCCCCCCCCCCTCTTCCTATTCCCCTTTTATTCTAATGTATGTTCTAAAAGCTCGCGATTTCCATCTGCCCAAATTTTTTTTATCCTTTCTTCAGAATACCCTTTTATGGCCGCGCTAGTTGCGGCCCCAATCCTGAACGAATGCGGTGCGAACCTCAGATGACACCACCCCAATTTGCTAGTAACCATTTCCAATATCTTTTTAAATTGATACACAGTTAAGTTAGACCCATTCATGTGCCTTAAAAACAATCTGCCTTCCTTGTGCCTTCCCTTTACCATCTCGTTAACGCTCGCCACTGGGCATGTACTGCTCCCTGTTTCTTTTATTGACACCCATACCCCTTTTCCTTGCCTATCTGTTTTTGATTTTCTTAACAGTACCATTATGTTATCGTCATAAACCTTCACATCTGTTACACCCAAGCCATTTACCTTATCTGTTTTATTTGCTGCTATCAACTCCCCTATCCTGAATGCCCCCCAAAAGGCCATGACGAATGCTGTTTTAAACAAAATAGCTTCTTCTACATTACTGCATACCTCCCCTAACACTGATACCATCCTTTCTAACCGATCTTCCGTAATCGGTTCCCTATCATCCAATTTCTTGATTTCTCCTACATGCCATGCTTTCAAAACCTTTCTAACTATGAATGATTTGTTATGTCCTCCCTATCTCTTAATTTTGCAAAGAAAGAAACCCCTGCTACCGCTATGCCAACCTGCCCTTTTTTCATGCCCTTTATCTTTAGTGACCAAAGCCATTCTAGGAACCTACTCCTCTCGCCCCCTATTGCATCACCCTTAAATTCCAGCCAATGCTTCCAATATGTGTCGTATGCCCTCCATGTTCTTGGCGCCAATGACTTTTCAACCATTTTCTTTATCCCCTCTATGCGCTCCCAATCTGCCAAAGAGAGATGGGGCATCTTTCACCTTCTTTTCTAGCTGCTGGCGCGGCCTCCCTAAATACCTCCCACTTAAATCTAGACAGGGCGTCCGCTATCACATTTTTGTATCCTGGGATATGCTTTGCTTTAAAACAGAGCTGTAGACATTTCAGAACCAGATAACTCAAGTATTTTATTACTGGCATTGAGGATGCCAAAAGGTTATTAACCGCATCTACTACCCCTTGATTGTCAGACCAAAATGTAATGTTCTTATTTGCTAACAAACTGCCCCATAGTTCCACTGCTACCACAATGGGGAATAACTCCAGTAACGCATTGTTTTTTACCCACCCGCTGGCTTCCCAGCCCACTGGCCATTTGCCCGCGCACCATCTCCCTTGCAAGTATGCCCCAAAACCCGCACTCCCCGCTGCATCTGTGTAAAGCTCTAACTCACTTGCTGCTGTTACTTCAGGCCATATCCTGATTCCATTAAAGTCTACTAAAAAGGTATCCCATACTCTCAAATCCTCTTTCATCTCGCCTGTCAATCTAATCAGGTGCTCAGGTTTCTTTACTCCCGCTGTCCCCAGCTCCAGCCTTCTCTTAAATATTCTTCCTACCGGTATTACTCTACATGCGAAATTAAGGACGCCTAGCAACTTCTGCATATCTTGTAGCGCTACTTTCTTTCTCCCTAGCATTTCTCTTATTAATTGGCGCGCCTTCTCAATTTTTTCTTCCGGCAGCTTGCATTGTCCTTTCACTGTGTCTATCATTGTACCTAAAAATGACAACCGCTGACTAGGCCCTCAGATTTCTCGACTGCCACTGGGACTCCTAGCTCCCCCAACATATCAACTAGCGAGCCTTTTAGCCTTGCGCATGCACCGCTCCCCGCTGGACCCACCACCATGAAATCGTCCAAGTAATGCACGATTCTATCTGAACCTGTCCTTGCTGACAACAACCAATGGAGAAATGTACTAAATTTCTCGAATATGGAGCATGATACAGAGCAGCCCATCGGCAAACACTTATCCACGTAAAATTTCTTGTCAAATCTACACCCCATTAGCCTGAAACTGGCTGGATTCAATGGTAACAGCCTAAAAGCGGATTCTATGTCAATTTTTGCCATTAAAGCGCCCCTCCCCTCCTCATTCATCATTTTTAGTGCCGAATTAAATGACTGATACTGTACTGACGCGTCTGCCTTATCTATCGCATCATTTACAGACCTCCCCCTTGGATATGACAGGTGTTGTATCATACGAAATTTACCTTTTTCTTTCTTAGGTACCACCCCCAATGGTGATATGACTAACCCCTGCATAGGTATTTCCTTAAATGGACCCGCCATCCTCCCCAATTTTATGTCCTTGTCTAATTTTTCCTGCAGTACCGCCGGGTACTCTGTTGCAGATTTTAAGTTCTTGACCTTAATTGCCCCTGTCACTTCATTTCTTACCGGTACTACAAATCCCTCTGTTAACCCTTTTTCCAGCAATGTCCTGTCGTCTTTATTATCATAATTTCTTAATTCCTTTGTCAGCCTATCTACCCTCAGTGGTGTTCTGGCCATTCCCCATTGCTCCTCCGTTACCGTTTCCCCCTGGGCCACGAAAAAACTGCTTGTTATTCCCCCCGCCATTTTTTCTACAATCTGCCCCTGCATGAAAACCCCCACAATACCTGCATATGTGCCTGAATTTACACCCATTACCCCTATCACACCGCTTCTCATTATAGGCCCAACACTCCTTCCCCTCTGTTTTCACCGGCCTCGCAGATCCTAATGCTAGCGGTCTTTGCACCATGCTATCTGCTGGTTTTATTAAGCGCGTCCACATATCCAATATTTTTATACCGAATTCTTTCCTTCCTTTTTCCCCTAACTGCAGGTTCCCTCTTCTAAATTCGCCGTCATAATCCTTCCACCCAAAACCCCCATAAGTTGTATAACATTCCGCTATCAGGTGTATATACCTCAGCATCCCTTTTACCTTTCCCGGATTTCCCGATAAAAAACATTCAGCGTATATCACCATCCCTTTTACCCACTCTAGAAATGATTGCTTCAGTTTCTTACCTTTTCCCTCATCACTTCTGGATTTTAACGCCACTGCCTCCCTTGTAATCTCAAACACATCTACATACCTTCCCTTCTGCGCTTTCACTATAACTTTTGCTTTTAAATGAGTTGTTAACGGCATTAGCTTTGTCCCTGTAACCTCGTCATCCGCATCAAATTCTCCCTCGCTACCATCCCCACCTACCGGGGCTTCACTCATCACCTTTTTTCCCTGTTTGGCGTATATCTTTTTCACAAACTTTAAAATTCTCCTATTAACTTCCCCCTGCACTTTATCATCATCAGAGTCCCATTCAGATGAACTGTCCGACCCTTTATCTATGCAATACATTATTTTCTTACCTTGTTTCGGTTGACCGTTCTGCTCCTTCCCCTTGTCCTTTGTGCTCCCCTCTCCTCTCTCATTTGCTTTTGCAGAGTTTCCTTCCCTTCCATCTTTTCCCATTGCGCACCTTGCTGTGCCGCTCCCCAATTCTTTCTGAAATGCATTCAAATTTGTGTTAGTATATGTGTATGCCTCCTCTTCTGATCCCTCATTTCTCCCTCTTCCCCATTCCCTGTTCCTATCCTCCCTTCTGCCTGCCCCTCCCCTTTCCTCTACTCCCTGGACTTCCTCCACCATCACATAAGTGTTACCCTCTACATCCTTTATTGTCCTAGGCCTAACCCTCCCCCCTCCTCCGTTCTATATCTCTTCTGGGGCCTCTGGCTATGCTGTCCCTCGCTATATACATCTACCCACCTCTGCACCCCTTCGTTCTCCCTTACTGACCGCCCCCTATAAACCGCTTCTCCTTCCCTGGGTTCCCCCCTCTGCTCTCCTATGTTACTGCCACTTGACCTTTCTCTTTCAATATTCCCTATTCTGTTATCTCTGGTGCTGGGCCCGCCAGGGCTCCTGCCACCACTACCTCTTATTACTGTCCCTCCTCTCCGCTCTTCCCCCCCATGTCCTTCTCATATCTAATACCCTCTCCCACCACGTATATGGCCTTCCTCTCCCTAATGTCCCTTTCATGCTCCTGTTGCGGTCGCATGCCGCTATCCCATTGCATCTCCCCCTCCCTCCCTCCCCGTGACAACCTGTGCTGCGTTGCTCTCCCTGCTGGGCTAATATCCCTTGCGACTGCTCCTACTCTTTGATACGCAGCGCCTTGCCTAGTCGCACCCTCCCCCCCCTCCCTCGCACCTAAAATCTGGGCTTTTGGTTCTATTCCCACCCGCCCCCCCCCTCCCCGAGAAAAAACATACTGCACTGCTCGCCCGTCTGGGCTAACGTGCCGCGCTACACCTACCTCCTCCCCCCGTGCATAAACAAATTGGGCCAATGTACCATCCCTATTGGATGGCCCAGCAGCAGCTTGTCGCTGCCTCCCTCTAACATGGCTCGCCCCACTATTGCGGCCCTCGTCCCAAGATGGCCGCTCAGATCTCGCGGGATTTCCCGCGGGACCACGCCCAGCGCCTGTACGCTTAGGACCCTGCCCCCCCGTGGAGTGCTTTCTTGCTGCAGCCTGCACCATTTTGTCCCCTATTCTGCGCGCAGCGCCGGGGGACCTGGGCTGGGGGGATAGATGGGGGGGGAACACTGGCTACCCTAAAAACAGCGGGCATATCAGCACTCGAGTCTGAGTCAGGGAACAAAGATGGGGCACTACCCGCACCGCAATCACTCCTTACCTCCTCGCCCGCCAGCTCTCTCTCCCTGCTACTTGTCCTCACACCTACCTTGTCTTGTCCAACAACATCAGCTGGCTTCACCTGCTCCACCAGCCCCTTCGCCTGCAGCGTTCCTTCTTCCTTCCTCTCCTTTAGTCCCTCTGTCTGCTTTTTCTCTTTTTCCAGCTTTTTCAACCTCCGCTGAGCCTGGATCGCCCTGGTCCTCCATATAGTGTCGTCGCCATCAAGATATTTCTTCGGTATCCTACGATTCCTGGTTGACATCTTCTGCTCGATACAAATGCGTCCTCCTGTGGAAACAAGAAAAAAGGTTAGTGTGGCTTACTTCCTGTCCTATCCCTTATATCACCTCTCTCTCTCAGTCCTTCCCCTTTCTCCTAATCTCCCTTTCCTTTGTCTCAACTCTCACCTCCCCCTATCTTCCTACCTAACCTGTCCCCCCTCCTTCTTCCCTCTTAGAGAAAACGCCTAATTAACCCCTAAAGGTCTGTTTGCAGGAGCCCTTAGCCTTAGTTGCGCTCCTGTCGCATTTGCTCCCTCCGCTATTTATAAGAGTCCCAAGATAAAACAAGGACAAGGTAATTCCAAGTGTGAGTAACAAGTGTTGAAATCCAATAGTTTTAATTAGGAAATTCACAGGCTGAGTTCCTGCTTGAACTGCAAAATAACTAAGCACTTGTTTAATGTTTGAGAGAGGCTTAAATAGGGAAAATGGGCTGGGTCTCCACTAAACATTTGACTGGTAGGTATATGGAATACCTGAAACAGAATCCTTACACCACTTGAGAAAACTTTTTCATTAAACAAACAAGACATGTAGAGTTTTTTTTATCCTAACTGGGATTCTGAGACTTACAAAAAGACTGCTAAACAGCAGCAGTTGGAGTGGCACAATCAGAAAGAATAAATAGAACATGTAAAATACGATGTTATGCAGCTTGAAACCCATTACAGTGACCAGTTCTCAAGTAAACCATTAAATCATCTGCTTTCGCGCTACTGGTTGCCTGAGTATGAGTGTTTTTGTTATGCAATGATAAATGAGGGCAGCAGATGCTGTCTCTCTCCCCACAAGTTTGGGTGTACAGGTTCCCTGCCTTGGAACTTTGTCTGCCAGCATTTTAATATACACAGCTGATATAACAGAATGTTTTTTTTTTAAATAAACTATGCTTGAGTTGGAGTTGTGCTCTTGAGTTTTCATTACAGTATGTCTTAAACTTTTAAAACCCAGTAATAAGTATCAAATCATATTTTCTACATTCAGACTCTACAGTGTCAGATAGTAATAATAATAATAATAATAATAATAATAATAATAAAAATGATGATAATAATAATAATGATTTGATACTTATTATCTTGAGAGTGTGTTTCAAAGTGCTGGCACCTACATTATGAGACTCACCATCACAAATACTTGTTCTATAATGCAGGCGCAAGCACTTTAAAACCCACTCAAGAGTTTTGACTTAGCGTGCATGGAGGTAAATCCCCTGTAAAAACTCACAAAGGCGCAATCTCATTTGAGGGTCTCCTAAGTAGATACAATGAGGCCTAGTTATCAACGTGTCTACTTACCTGCCTTCGCCGGCCCAATACACCCGCCTAAGCTCGCCTACCATCGCTGCCGCGGACCTGAAAAATATCGCCAAAGTTATCAAAAAAGCTGTCAAAAAGCCGCGCACCAAGTACGGGGCGATGAGCAGCGGACTGTGATAGTTATCACTCATCCGATCTCGCTGCTCTTCGGCTTTTTTACAGCTTTATTGACAAGCTGTCACTAAGCACCCACACTAAACTACACTGTTCTACCCCCTATACCGGCGCCCCCAGAGCCCCCCGCAACTAAATAAAGTTATTAACCCCTAAACCTCCGCTCCTAGACCCCGCCGCGACTCTTATAAATGTATTAACCCCTAAACCACCACTCCCGGAGCCCACCGCCACTCTACTAAACTGATTAACCCCTAAACCGCCGCTCCTAGACCGCGCCGCCACCTACATAATACCTAGTAACCCCTATCCTGCCCCCCCTATACCGCCGCCACCTATAATAAATTTATTAACCCCTATCCTGCCGATCCTGTACCCCGCCGCAACTAAATAAATTGTTTAACCCCTAAACCTCCGCTCCCGGACCCTACCGCCACCTATATTAAACATATTAACCC